>NW_019384824.1:296327-420761 GCF_000671375.1 Centruroides sculpturatus
CCAAAAAAAAAAAAAAAACTCGTAGAATCAAATTTGTATACATATATATTCAAGTATATATAAATACAGTGGGTGATCGGATAACGAACACCTCACAGAACAAACACAAGAAGAAGAAGAAGCGAAGTAAAATAATGAATACCAGTTGGTCTCCCCTTATCTTCGGGCAACAATTCGAAACTTTTTGAAGCGCGGGAGACAGCGACATCGATGCTCAACCCAGTATATGTTGATCGAATAGTATTCCTCTTAACTTTGAAACTCTCCCTTGTAATTCCAGCCTTTTATTTTTCTGACAGAAAGAATTTTTTTATTGTATTCCCGAGACCGTCGGGCGGGCACTCATTAAGTTTTGCGTCGGTTTTTGTTTTCGAAAGGCGAGAGTTTAATAGCAAAGGTAGAGAGTAGGCAGAAGATGTCTGATGTTACTGGACAGTATGGCTCGAACAGGTCTACAGTAGACTGCAGTTCAATCTTATCTAAGAAAAATACAGTATAATCAAGAACACTCAAGCAATTAAAGGAGTAACAAAAACCACATCTGAGAAATAAAGAACATTAAAGAGGTCATAATACAACATGAAACAGATCTGACGACGAAAGAACGCCAAGAACTCTTGAATGAAGAACACCAAAGAGTTTCTTGGTGTTCTTCATTCGGCGAGATATGTTTTCTTCTGAAAAAGAAGATTAATGCCGATATCTGCTATTAAATATCTTTTGAAGAAGTAGGAGGATGTCAGAACAACGGTCTTAGAATGGCTTCCAAACCAGGTTCAGGTTAATAGGCTTGGAAATCTCTACAATTCAATGCTATTAATTATTTCTGAAAAATATATGTATTTTTATTATTACACATAAATAAACGTAGCAAGAAAGTATATATATTTTTTATTTTTTGGAATTTCCAGAACCTATGGTAAATCTATAATCGGTTAACGAACAATTCGGATAGCGAACAAAGTCTTGAAACGGATTATGTTCGTTAACCGATCACCCACTGTATATACTTGTATATGCTCATTAAAAGTAAAAAATTCTAATTTTTCTAATAGATTAATTTATTTGTCCCTATTCCACCCTGGCCCCTCAAATAACCTGTTGAAACGAGATGGAACTACAGTAACGACTTTTTTCTGTAGTTCCACGCGAGATATGTGTCATATCTGACGTGGGGTTGGATTTAATGAAGATTTTATCTCTTGTTAGCATTTACAGATCTTTATAAAATTCATCAAATCAAAATTAAGTCCTTTGCTATTTTTTATAATACTGTAATTAAAAAATATATAAAATTTTTTCGACAGAATCTCGTAATAGATGGCGCCACATATACCTTTTTAACTTTATTATGATTAATAATTTAAAATAGATTTTTAAAATAAAATCTCATAGCAGCCGGCAAAGTTACGCAACTCGTTGCTAGATTTTTTTAGAAATTAAGAAAGAAAATAAATTTAAACGAATTATTTGGAAAATGTTGTAAATTAGCTTTCCAAGCAAAATTCCAAAGCGAATTGCACTTACCTTCGTAACAATTGAGTAAGCCAAATCGAAAGTAGACCTTCGGAGTTTCGTGTAAATACAATTAACGAAAAATCGTCGAAATCTAATCATTGTCACGAATTTCTAATTGCGTTTTAGACTTTTGCTCGGGAAATGATTTTATTGTTTTCTCATCTTTTAAGTGAAAACAATTGTTACTTTTTGCTTGCGAAATTTAAACGTTGTAATTTACTCATTGCCATTTACGTATTTAATCATCGGAAAAGTTATATAAATTCTATTTACAAACTTTGAATTACGCATAAAATATTTTACTGGCGAAATACGACGATTTCGGTTCCGTTCCGTTCGTATCGCATTTTCGGTTACGAGTTTTAAAGATGGCGGCCTACGTGATAAAATCCAGAAATGTCGGTCGGTAGAATTTTTTTCTTTTTTTTCGCATTTACAGAATATGTATTCCTCTTTATTATATTTAATCGCTTCAAAAATAACAGAAATGTATTTTAAAATTAAAAATCTGCGAATATTTTGTGTAGGAACGAAACCGCGAAGTACAGGGAATGAGGTCGTTGACCTTTAACCCGTTGACCTCGTCGCTAATTATGCATAAAAAATTGTTTTAAGTAGTAAAATATGTTTAGCTTTCGAGAAAATCGACGTTATTAATCGTGCTTTTTAATAAACGTATTTCATAACGAAAGAATAAACTTTACAAATTTGAAGAATCGTACAATTGCTATAAAATGAGTATATTGCGAGTGAAATGCGTACGATCAGTAACTAGAACTGTACGCGTGCAAACCTACATTCACCCCTTGTACGATATAGATGAAGAGTAAACTCTTCTATATGTGTGTGTAAGTGTGCTTGTCGCATTCAAATCCTTTTCCTGTACTTATTGGACTGCAATTTGAAAAAATTGTAAATCTATAAATTCCCACCGTTGTCTGTCCGTTCGTCTTTCCTTAATCTCGAGAACCGAGCTCGATGCGTGAAAGACTGGGGCCGTGTTCGGCGATGCCGAAATCCCGAGCGTCTTACCGGGCGGAGCGAAGAATATTCTGAGCATTATCGAACGATTATTCTTTGCTAGACGACTAGGAAAACTGGCNCTCCAATAGACAAAGTATTAGAGAATCTTCTGTGTTAAATCTCTAGAAAATAAAAATATATTGGATTTATTTTTGTAAAGTTGCAATTTACTGTATTTTTAATACTTTTTTTCTTTGTCGCAGTACATTTCTTGTTACTTGAAAGTGATAATTCTTTGCCTCAGAATTCAGATTCTATCTGTGTACAGATAAATAAATAAATTAATTAATTTTGTATGTAATTACACAGTTAAATGTATGCCAGTTTATTCTGTAAAATATATTTTATACAAGTATTTAACATTTAATTATGTGCAGTTATGCATATACAAAATTAAACAGATTTATTGAAATATATTACAATATTAATTACATTAAAACTTTTTATCCATTACCTATATTCAAGTTTGCATGCTATTGAATTGTTTAAACATTTTATCTTATTTTTATTTAAAAACTATGTGTATAATATTATTATTATTTTTTTCTTTTATCTAGAAATTTAATTTAAACAATTTTTGTTAGAATAAAATGGATGTATACAATTTTTAAAACATGTTACTAAGAAAAATGATAAAAATAAGAGTTATTTTCCGCTGAATTATATAATTAACCCATTTATTTACCACTCGCATCTGACCCATTAAACTTGTACTGAATTTATCATCAGCTGCTATCCTTAAAGGTAATGTAATGATTTTGATGGATGTAATGTATAATATGATAGATGAGAAAGGCGAAGAATATGGAATAATACTTTTATTTTATAAAACATTTTGTAATGATTATTACATAAAATTTTAATATATAATTTTCCATAAATATTTTTTAAAAAATTAACAAAATTTTGCAGGAAGTACAGCACGTACAGTACATAAATTTTTCCGAAACAGTATATTTTGTGAATTATTTTATCATTAACGCTATAAAATAATTAATTTAATGTCTTTAAATAAATATTCTGTACTTAAAATTATTTCTAGCGAATAAATAGAATTATTGTTAATTGTAATTAGTATGTAGTTTACCGAAACAGGTGTTATAACATCGACAACATGGAAACGTGTGGCTAAAATTGTGCTTAATTGTAAATTTTCTGTTAAAATATTGTTTCCAGTTAAACAATACGTTAGGAACGAGTGAAAAATTCGTGTTTAGTGCTTGGTACATTCTCCATTGTAAAGATTTAGATCGGAATAGTTTGTAAAAAAACTGCATTTACGTGTGGCTTCTAAGTCCTCACAGTAAAAAACTCCATTTAAGATGATGGCTCGTACAGTACATAAACCCGATACCGAAATCAATATACCGTGCATTATGTATAGTTAGAGGAGACGTTATTATATTATTATGACAAAATATATTTTATATAAAAGAATTGTGCAAGTAACCTTGTTTGTCTTTTTATTTTTCTTAAGTGTAAATTGAGTGAAGCTAAGAATAACTTCGTGCATTACTTAGAAGTCTTCTTCAGACTATTTTTCTATAATTTTCTACTAGAAATTCTTATAGTATAATTTATTTATTAGCATTTATTAACTGTCAAGTTTACAACTGGTTTTATATTAATATTTTATAGTTACTAATCAAGTTAATCATTTTAATTTACTTATAATTTTAATTATCAAACAATTATAAAACGAATTAATTTTTAAATGTAAAAAAATTGAATAATATAGAGAAAAATAAGGAGCAAATTGGATTATTGATTGATTAAAACTTAATTATAATTAATCCTTCATAGCAAATGCTTTAATCTATATTAAATCTTAAAAGAATGCGTAATAATTTTTAAAAAATTAATTGAATTTTAATTTTTCTGTTAATTTTTACCATTATTAATCAATACTTTTAGCTAATTTTCAAGGATTATATTATACTTTATTTATATCTCAGGAAGAGATGAAGATAAAGAAACGAAAATTGGCATGATAGCTTATATAATAAAGGGCATGATTCTATTAAATTTTGGTGGTTCAAGGTCGAGGGGGTGGAAAGATAGAGGGGGCACGTTACATATCTCGAGAGGGGTCGGACTTAATGAAGGCGTTATACATTATTAGCATTTACAGTTTTTTATGATATTCATCATTTACCACATTACCTGAAAATTAAGAGTTTTGCCATTCGATAATAACTATAAAAAAAATATGTATTTTTTAAAATATAAAATCTCATAACAGATGGCGCCACACGCAATTTTATTTACCATATTGTAATTAAAAATATAAAAGTTATTTTTTTAAGTAAACAGCCGGAAAAGTTACGCAAATCGTTGCCGAATTTTTTAAAAATATATTTACTGATGTCTGAATATATAATTTTTATAATACAATACTTCACAATATAATAAAACCAATGAATGGGGATAGTTCGGTGGTGGGTTCGCACCCGACCAATGGATCGGCCGCGTGGAGTTTTCGGTGTTTTCGTCAAGTTCCTAATACTTAAACAGAAACCAGTTTCGAAAGTCGTCCCGTGAGACATCGATTCTAAAGAAATTTTGAAATTTTCAGTAAAAATTATGAGAAATTTATTGTAAAATCTTATTTGCATTCAAATTAAAGTTAGTAATATTAAACTTACAATAAGTATCATAAACATTATATTAAAAAATTCAGCAACGAGTTGCGTAACTTTCCTGACCGTTGTTGTATCATGTTTTCTACCTCTTTGTCCCACCAGAATTTTTTATAAGTTTTTCCATGTTCTTTGATTTGACCTAGAGCTTCATTTGCTGCTTCATGCAGTGCTGTTTTTTTATATTTTCGTATAATTCTATAGCGTTATCATATTCTTTTTTTTTTCGATTTTTCATCTAATCTTGTCTGAAACAATTTTCTCGTACTTTCTTCCGCTTTCGAGCTTTCGAGATTAAATTTAAGATCTTTAATTACTTCCATTTCCGCTTTTTCTTCTTTCTGTGTCTGTATTAATCTTCTGTAAAGAATAATGATTTTTACTCTTACTAGAGAATGGTCTGAGCCGCAGATAACACCTCTCTGTGCTCTTTCATCTAAAATTTTAATTTGGGTTCTTTGCTTCGTAATAACATAACCAATAATTGATTTCTACTGCCTAGGATGTTGGGTTCAAGTATATTTATGAATATCTTTATGTTTAAAAAACCCATTATTAACTTTAAAGTAATTTGTATTACAAAAGTCTATTAGTCTTCTTCCATTGTCATTCGTTAAATTTTCTCCGAATTGTCTAATAATTTTGTTATTTCTCAATGATCCCGTATTTGCATTGAAATCACCCAGTAACATTATTTCTCTTGTCTCTCCAGTTTCATCTATCACCTCTTGCAATTTGTTGTAGAACAAATCCTTACCCTCGTGGATTTCATCCTCATTTGGTTCGTATATTCTAATGATAGTAATTCGTCTTCCAAAATATTTAGGTTAACTTTCATCATTCTTTCATCTATTGTTTCAAAGTTGATAATATTTCTCTTAAATTTTTTTTAATCATCGTGGATACACCATATTTTGGCACGCCAGAGTAAATATGCACTTAGTCTTCCAGTTCTTCCATTCCCGACCCTTTCTTTTTTGTTTCTGTTAAGAGCACAAAATCAATTTTCATTCTTTTTATTTCTTTAACTATCTCTTGTCCCTTTAATCTGATCCCTTGTACTGTACATTCCATGTAGCCAAATTCTTTGTCCGTTTACCTTGCCTTAGTCGTTTACCATATAATTCATCCGGTTTCATTTTTCTGTTGTGGTGTGGTTTTTTTACAGGAGATAGGGTGCAGGCTTATTTAAATATTAGATATATTACTTTGAAGAGTTTTTATTACCTGAAATTACGAATTTTGTATCGCAACCAAGGGCGTACCCAGCGAGGGGAGGAAGGGGTAGCTGCCCCTCCCAAGAAGAAAAATTAAAGCGTAGTAATTGACACACAGACACAGCACAGACGTATCAATTTAGTATCAGTTTGAATAATGAATATTGTGACTAGACTAGAGCCATCTGTCGTGAAATCTCACTTTCCCTCCCCACTTCCTCGAAACTAATATGAGTTGTCCCCTCCTCTAGTTCAGATCCTGGGTACGCCACTGGGCCGAACCCACTAGTGTCTATAGAGCGAAAAAATAAATAAACAAGATTCATACCATAATCTTTAGATTTATTCACAAAATGTTTTGCGCACAAATTATTCCCGATATTCTCCTTAATGATGACACTCCTCTGATCGTCGGCCTACCAGTGGCGAAACGGTTCCGTTCCCTGAACACTGGGAGTTCAGTTGTGGTTTCGCACCTGGCCCGAAAGGGCTGGCCACGTGGAGTTTTCAGGGTTTTCTTCGCGTCTGTAACGCCCGAATAGGGGCCAGTTAACCTTAAAAATTCATTCCGGGAGATCTTTTTGAGGTTAACTGGCCCCTAGGCAGATCGCCCATGTGTTGTTACGTTGCCCTTACTTAACTAAACAAACCTCTAATCGCCCGTTAAATATTTATTTTAATTATTTAAAAAAATCTACGAACGAGAGTTTCGAAACGTTCCCGGATATTATGATTTTTTACTTAAAAAAACTTTTACATTATTAAGCAAAAAACTAAAATTGTATGTGGCGCCATCTGTTATCAGATTTCGTTATAAAAACTTTTTATATTTTTAATTACTATAAAATGGCAATTTTGACAGTAGGTGAACATATATATATTAAAGTGTAAATGTTAATAACAAATAAAATCTTCAATTAAGTCCTACCGCTCTGGAGGTACTGTACGTGACCCCCCTCTATCTCCCCATCCTGTCGATCTTTCACCACCAAAATTTAATAGCCTCATATACAAGTCAACATGCCAAATTTCGTTTCTTCATCTTTCTCCCATCCTGAGATATTAAACTAAATAGATGCCAATACATACACACTAGTGATGTGCCGGATCGTTAAAAATGTATATCCGCGGATACGGATACAGATACGGATCATTAGTGTCTAAATCAGCGGATACGGATACGGATCTGAATTTTCGTACTCAGTCGGCGCTGGTGCGTGTGACCTTGGACCGATAGTTGACGCTTTGCGTTAGTAACGCGACGTGTTTTGACTTGCACTGCGCGTATTTTTTGTTTATAGTTTAGTGTGACACGGAATAGCGTAGATTACGTTTGTATTTTTGGAGCGTGTTGAGTTAAATTAAAATAAAAACAATGTAGACAAAAAAGTTTAGTAGTGTAATATGGAAATATTTTACGATAGTAAATGAATTTTGCATGATAAAATTTTTGCAATGTGAATGTGCCAAATATGTGATTTNAGGTTCAGGTTAATAGGCTTGGAAATCTCTACAATTCAATGCTATTAATTATTTCTGAAAAATATATGTATTTTTATTATTACACATAAATAAACGTAGCAAGAAAGTATATATATTTTTTATTTTTTGGAATTTCCAGAACCTATGGTAAATCTATAATCGGTTAACGAACAATTCGGATAGCGAACAAAGTCTTGAAACGGATTATGTTCGTTAACCGATCACCCACTGTATATACTTGTATATGCTCATTAAAAGTAAAAAATTCTAATTTTTCTAATAGATTAATTTATTTGTCCCTATTCCACCCTGGCCCCTCAAATAACCTGTTGAAACGAGATGGAACTACAGTAACGACTTTTTTCTGTAGTTCCACGCGAGATATGTGTCATATCTGACGTGGGGTTGGATTTAATGAAGATTTTATCTCTTGTTAGCATTTACAGATCTTTATAAAATTCATCAAATCAAAATTAAGTCCTTTGCTATTTTTTATAATACTGTAATTAAAAAATATATAAAATTTTTTCGACAGAATCTCGTAATAGATGGCGCCACATATACCTTTTTAACTTTATTATGATTAATAATTTAAAATAGATTTTTAAAATAAAATCTCATAGCAGCCGGCAAAGTTACGCAACTCGTTGCTAGATTTTTTTAGAAATTAAGAAAGAAAATAAATTTAAACGAATTATTTGGAAAATGTTGTAAATTAGCTTTCCAAGCAAAATTCCAAAGCGAATTGCACTTACCTTCGTAACAATTGAGTAAGCCAAATCGAAAGTAGACCTTCGGAGTTTCGTGTAAATACAATTAACGAAAAATCGTCGAAATCTAATCATTGTCACGAATTTCTAATTGCGTTTTAGACTTTTGCTCGGGAAATGATTTTATTGTTTTCTCATCTTTTAAGTGAAAACAATTGTTACTTTTTGCTTGCGAAATTTAAACGTTGTAATTTACTCATTGCCATTTACGTATTTAATCATCGGAAAAGTTATATAAATTCTATTTACAAACTTTGAATTACGCATAAAATATTTTACTGGCGAAATACGACGATTTCGGTTCCGTTCCGTTCGTATCGCATTTTCGGTTACGAGTTTTAAAGATGGCGGCCTACGTGATAAAATCCAGAAATGTCGGTCGGTAGAATTTTTTTCTTTTTTTTCGCATTTACAGAATATGTATTCCTCTTTATTATATTTAATCGCTTCAAAAATAACAGAAATGTATTTTAAAATTAAAAATCTGCGAATATTTTGTGTAGGAACGAAACCGCGAGGTACGCGGAATGAGGTCGTTGACCTTTAACCCGTTGACCTCGTCGCTAATTATGCATAAAAAATTGTTTTAAGTAGTAAAATATGTTTAGCTTTCGAGAAAATCGACGTTATTAATCGTGCTTTTTAATAAACGTATTTCATAACGAAAGAATAAACTTTACAAATTTGAAGAATCGTACAATTGCTATAAAATGAGTATATTGCGAGTGAAATGCGTACGATCAGTAACTAGAACTGTACGCGTGCAAACCTACATTCACCCCTTGTACGATATAGATGAAGAGTAAACTCTTCTATATGTGTGTGTAAGTGTGCTTGTCGCATTCAAATCCTTTTCCTGTACTTATTGGACTGCAATTTGAAAAAATTGTAAATCTATAAATTCCCACCGTTGTCTGTCCGTTCGTCTTTCCTTAATCTCGAGAACCGAGCTCGATGCGTGAAAGACTGGGGCCGTGTTCGGCGATGCCGAAATCCCGAGCGTCTTACCGGGCGGAGTGAAGAATATTCTGAGCATTATTGAACGATTATTCTTTGCTAGACGACTAGGAAAACTGACGGATGAAGTTAAAATTAAATAAAAATAAATATAATAAAAATTAAAATAGTAATTTTGTCTTTAAAAATGAACTTATTCAATCTGGCACGGGTGGCCGTTACGGTTGTAAGAGTAAAAGTCTTCGAAGCAAAAACGGAGAGAGACGGAGTGATGTCGCTAAGTGTGATAAATCTGTTAAAGTAGTCCAGTCTGAGTAAATGAGTAAGAATTCTTACAGTGGGCAGAGTGAGAATTACTAAGAATGTTGTTCGATGTTGAGGCACGGCCTGACTAAGTCAGAATTCTGCGTTACTGAACACGGCCCGGATGTGGAAACCTTAGGGGAGGGAGGCCCCGATTAACTATATATGGACTTCCGATGCAAAATGTAAGTCACGTTATTTTAATTCAAAAATTTTCCCCCAAAAGATGTTAGATAGATGTCTGGCATGACTCTATTGTTAAAAGAAAAGTATGATGTACGGAAGCAAGCCACTACTAATTTCAGGTGGAGAGCTTATATTTTAAATTAAATTAAAATGCCACAATAAATAATTACTTGTTCAATTTTCCATTTATTAATTTACAAAGATAAGGGGACCATACTTTGTTATGCTACTGTATAAAATTTACGAGCTCTTTTTAGGAAGATTAATGAGTTTTATGAAGATATCCACCTTTAACTTATCGGAACTTGTTAAATACATCTTAGTCGTTATCGTAGTTTGACTTTTATCAGTTGTGTGGGCTTGTTGCCATTTTGTCGCATCCTTCTGTTTCTTCCTCTTTTCTGCTTCTGTATCTTCTGATTTTTTTTTCTTTGCCTCTTTCTGCATTTTTCTTGCTTCCTTTTCTCCTCTTTATCCTGGTCCTTTTCTTGGTCACGATTTCTGTTTTTGTTTTACGCAGTCTCATTAAGCAGTGTGAGATGTCTTAATACTTTATTTATTTATGTGTTATATCTACTGGACTGTTCACTTTAAATCTTTGCACTTAGATTAGATTTGAGGGGTGTGTACTTTATGCAGTCTTAAAAATATTAAATGATCGCCATTAAATGTATCTGGCCATTATTGATTCTGCTGTTGTAAATGATGTATGCAGTTTGAGTTTGGTTTATATTGTAAACCGTATCCTTTTATTCTAGTGACGATTGTGGCTTTCTTAATATAAACTTTTTAAATAAGAAGTATTGTCTTTGTGGATGTTATTATGCACTAGCATGTTTATGTTAATTGTATTTTTCACCTTATTTCAATTAATATAAAACCACAGTTTGTTTTTTTTAGTCATATCCAAATTACAGCTCGCTGCACAATTTCTGCTTTGCAAAGATATTTAGTCGTCAGTCTTAAATGATAAAAGATCTGGATTTTTATAAATTATACAATTTCTTAACATACTAAACCTTTACTTGTCTTAAATCAAATAAAATAAAGGAATGTAGAATACATACATACATATATATATATGTATGTATGTATGTATGTATTGAATGAGATGAATGAGCATATTTCCAAAAATATATTTTATATACTTAAATACAGGGTCTTCCAAAATTAAAGCTACTATTTTAAATTACTGTAATTATGTCATTTATTAATTGAGAGGTGTGCAACTCCACAAGAGAGGTGTTCTGCAGTTAACAAAGTCAAAATCACTCATCATTGCGCAACACGAGTAATCTACAGAAGTTGTAGAAGTGACAACTGATATGCTTAACAAGCATTGGAAGAATTTGAATATTGGTCAGATGCATGCCATGTATGCATTGAAAAAATATAATGGACAAATGTGAAATTTTGGTGGTTTTCCAATATTTTAATGTAACATCAAAATTATGAGAGACATTAAAAGAGATAAATATTAATAACACACTTATTAAAGCAGTTAAAGAATTGTATAGAAAGTTCATAATGAAAAAAAAAAAATTGGAAAAAATATCAGAAGGATTTACAGTATCAAAAGGACTAAGACAGGGGTGCTGTATCTCACCAACCATATTTAAAATCTACATAGAAGGAGTATTGGAAATATGGAAAAAGAAATATTGTAATATGAGAATATATATTAACGGTAAGCCGATGTTTACATTGCTAATTCACAGATGATCAGGTGGTAATGGCAGAAGATAAGGACGATCTGGAATACATGACAAGAAAAATAAAAGAGGAATATTTTAAAGGAGATTTATATATAAACACGAGTAAAACAAAATATTTATGCATATGAGGAGATAAAACAGACATGTAACTGGAAGAAGGAGAAAAGATTGAGGGATGTGAGCATTACAATTATCTTGGAATTCTTAAGATGGAAGAGATGCAATAGAAATTAATACAAGATGAGCACAAGGTAAGAGAGCAGTTAAAAGATTAAATGGAATATGGTGTAGTGAAGAAATAACTAGATCAAGAAAAAAAGAATATATAATGCAATTGTCAAAAGTATTCTATTATACAGAGAGGAGGCATGGAGAATGACTGGGGAAGAGAAGAGAAAAGTAACAATGGTTGAAATGGATGAGTTGAGAACATCATGCAGAATATCAAAAAGAGAAAGGATAACTAATGAGAGGATCAAAGACCTAATGGAATTGAAGGAGACAGTTTGGAAGAAATAAAGAGGAAACAACTTATTTGGTTTGGATACTTGAAAAGAATGAGTGATGAGAGACTCCCAAAAATGTCAATGGAATACATTCCACAAAAAAAGAAACAGAGAGGAAGACCCAAGCAAATCTGGTACGACAGAGTAAAGTTAGCATGTAACAAAAATGGGATTAAAGAGGAATGGATAGAGAGAGATGGAGAGAATTCCTGGGGGTTGGAAGGTGATGTCAGATGCTATAAACCAAAATATATATACAATATCTGTTTTTAAGTCTTTAATGGTTACAAAGTAAAGCCAAGATTTTATCTTTTACAATGCCTCATAATCAAATGTCATTAAAGTCGGACTTCAGAGTGGCCACGCCATAACAAATATATGTCCTATCCACCATCTGCCAAATTAGTTACTGTAATGTTCTGTAATCGAGACTCTCAAAATGAAATCTTGTGTGTAGAGACTTTGGGGCCACTCTGAATATTTTAGATCTATCACTGAGTAAGGATATTTTAAACAGTATATTGTAGATAACTTAAAATGATCAATAAAATTTCTGGAAATGTTTTAAATAATGTAAATTTTATTAAAAGTGCCATTCTTCAAAATAAAATTAATCAATTGATATTATTTCAGTTTTAATAAGTTAACTTTTATAATCTTTTTCATTTTTGTTGTTAAAATCTTGTAAATTAAAAAAAGTCTCCATATTTTTCTCTCAAGTTTCTAGAATATCTCAAGCGACTAGAATATGTAAAAGGCGATATTGTCAGAAGAAAAATTATCCTGTAATTACGACTCATTATACAATTAAACCTAGAGAAAAGGACGAACGATGGAAAGGTGGGTTGTATTAACTTTATCTTAAACAAAAGTATTACAAATATTAATATTAATAAAATATTGGTAGTGAGTTAAAAAAATGCCAATTGTAACTTCAGTATTGGAGCTATTATTTTATTATATATAATAAAAAAAAAATATGTTAAATAATTTTGTACTAAAATTTCATTCAGTTGTATTTCATTTGTATTATGAATTTAATGGGTTTGGATTTAACAGTTTAAATGAATATATTTACATCTATTTTTATTTGGTTTTTAGAGGCCATCCATACATTTCTATGTACAGTTTAGAGGATTGCAAAAAGTGCATTATTGTACTGTACATGAGAGGGCGGGAGAGAGAGAATTAAAAGTGGCTCAAAACAATGCATTCAATTAATGGACAGCCTCTTACATTGTTATATTCAATTTTATATTTATTTTTACTTATTAATTACTAAGTTAATGTCAGAATGGGAATATTAGGGCTACATGTTAATATCTTTATGATTATCAAAACCATTTGTTTCGAATACATTACATACATTCCAAATTGAATACTTTCAGATGTCGACATGAGTAGAGTCTCGGACGAAAGCGATGTGGTCGTCGTCGGTGGAGGACCGGCCGGAATGTCTGCCGCCATTCGCCTAAAACAACTAGCTAATGAGAAAGGAAAAGAGTTAAGAGTTTGTTTGGTTGATAAATCACCAGAAATTGGTAATTATATTAATAAAATAAAATTTAAATATTATAACAACAATAAAAAATGCAAATTTATTTTAAAATACATATTAAAATACATATTAATTGCAAAATTGACTCACTCTACATGACTCATGATTTGTTTAACTTACATTATATATTTGAAATTATATCAGATGCTTTTTAAATTCCAAAGATTAAAAATTAAAAAAATAACTGATAATACAGTAAATAAGATTAAAATGCTTTTAGATAATTTTTTTTTTTACGTGAAATTGATTTTATTTGCAAATTGTAAAAAGTAGAAATTATATCAAAAAATGCTATTACATTATTGAACTTTTTAAATTTTTATTGAAATAACAATGACTTATGGAAAATAAATATTATTGAGTTATTTACTTCAGTCTATATGTATTTAACTGATTAACATTTATTTATTATACCATTACACACTATTTAAACTCCTAAAAATTAATAAAAGTGTAAAATTATTATTTTTACCATAATACCTTAACAAATGTAATGTACAGATTACCCCAAAAATCAGTTAACCAAGATATTTTTAAGGTTAACTTAAGAACAGTTAAATTAAGTCATATATTATTTATTCTTATTACACAATGAAATGCACTCAATAGACACCAGGCTTTACTTTATATCTGTCTTTATTCTACTGTTTAGGTGCGTTTTGTGCGCCTCCACTCTTTTCTGTTGGCTCTTTTTTATTCCTTATTTAATAAAGTTTATAAAACATATAAACATGTGGTATTCTCGCCACTCTAAAAATGTATAAGACTACTAAAAAATTGGAGTTTAACATTGATATGTACGTACTAGATTCTTTAAGTCACATTACGTACTCAGATATCCACAGTAATTTCATGTATTATTATTTCATATAAAATCTTTACTAGTAAGCTGAAATTAATGCTATTAAGAACATTACATAAAGAAAATATCCAAGTTTATTTTTGTGTCATAAACATTCAATAAGGGAGCCTTTTGTTATGTGAAGCTTGTCCAAACAATAATCTAGCTCTTGCCAGACCCAGTAAAGCATGTCGGCATCAATTTCTTGAATGGCAGCATAAATCTTTGCCTGAAGGTCAAAGACTTCAGGCAAAGATTCATGCTGCCTGAAGATCATGTTTACAAGACTAGAATTATCTTGTAAACACAATCCTTAATGAAGTCCCAAAGTAAGATATCACAAGACTTGATACCTGATGATCTTGGGGTCAATTCCCAAGTGTTTTGATCAGGCCCTACCACATTGTTGGAATTTGCCATGAGGGTAACACTCATCCATCTAAACACCTACACTGCAGGTACAGGTATAGTTACTAAGCTAAATTGTGTTATATCCCTTTGTGGAGGCCATGTCACACATTTGTCTAATAAACACATTAAAAGTCATTTTCATTGTTGTTTGCATTATGTTGAAGCCACTTTTAGTGATTTTTGGAACCAGTTTTTCTTCTTATCAACAAAAACCCTTGTGCCAACAATACTTACATATGCAAACTGCATTTTATTCTGATAATTCTTCCATTTTTTATAAACGTTTAAAACTTTTAAGGACTTTTTGCCCACCGTGTATTTTTCTATTTTAATAATAAAACTGTAATTAAAAGTAATCGAAAAAACTTTTAAAAAATTTCTTATAAACATTAAATNTTCTCAAACACAAGACCGTGTTACTGTTTAAACACTTGGCGTTTTTTCATCTTTATTCAGTTGATACGAGTATTACTACACGTTTTGGGCATTGCCCCTCATCAGCCAACTAAACATTAAAAAAGTATACATAAATTTTTTAACAAAACAACATTATACAGAAAGGCTATTTTACAAAAATATATAACTAAATATATCTTGAATAAAGTTTGAATTGACTGTGTTGATATGTAATAATAATTGATAGTATTTGAAATAGCTTGATGCTAAACCATTTTAAATAATAAGTAACATCAAAGGATATGATTATCATTTCACTTTCTTGGTTGTTATAGAATATAACATAGGGAAAATATGGTAATTTGTCAATTTTTATCCTGTGATGTTTTGTATTTATTGATGTTTCAAACTTACATGCCCAAAAGTGTTAAAAAAACATATGAAAATTGTGCACACATCGGCATCTATTTTGTATTATATCTTGGGACTGGGAAAACCATGAATTTTGAAATTTGGCAGGATTGTTTCTATATATGGGACATTGGTGCTGTTAAATTTTAAAGATAAAAGGGATGGGAATATAGAGGGAGGTCATCTCAAATGGAGTCAGATTTAATGAAAATTTTACTTATTGGCATTAAAATTATTTTTAAAACCCCCCTCAAAAATAAGATTTTTGCCTTTTCATAATAATTATATATATAATTTGGTTTATGGCATCTGACATCGCCTTCTGACTTCCAGGAACCTACCCCATTTTTCTCTATCTGTACACCATTCCTTTCTGATCCCATTTTCACTACATGTTGTTTTTTTAAATAATTTTGTACTAAAATTTCATTCAGTTGTATTTCATTTGTATTATGAATTTAATGGGTTTGGATTTAACAGTTTAAATGAATATATTTACATCTATTTTTATTTGGTTTTTAGAGGCCATCCATACATTTCTATGTACAGTTTAGAGGATTGCAAAAAGTGCATTATTGTACTGTACATGAGAGGGCGGGAGAGAGAGAATTAAAAGTGGCTCAAAACAATGCATTCAATTAATGGACAGCCTCTTACATTGTTATATTCAATTTTATATTTATTTTTACTTATTAATTACTAAGTTAATGTCAGAATGGGAATATTAGGGCTACATGTTAATATCTTTATGATTATCAAAACCATTTGTTTCGAATACATTACATACATTCCAAATTGAATACTTTCAGATGTCGACATGAGTAGAGTCTCGGACGAAAGCGATGTGGTCGTCGTCGGTGGAGGACCGGCCGGAATGTCTGCCGCCATTCGCCTAAAACAACTAGCTAATGAGAAAGGAAAAGAGTTAAGAGTTTGTTTGGTTGATAAATCACCAGAAATTGGTAATTATATTAATAAAATAAAATTTAAATATTATAACAACAATAAAAAATGCAAATTTATTTTAAAATACATATTAAAATACATATTAATTGCAAAATTGACTCACTCTACATGACTCATGATTTGTTTAACTTACATTATATATTTGAAATTATATCAGATGCTTTTTAAATTCCAAAGATTAAAAATTAAAAAAATAACTGATAATACAGTAAATAAGATTATAATGCTTTTAGATAATTTTTTNTAGTTTTTCTATTTATTAGGATAATGTCTCTTAAGAATGATTTTATGACTTTTTTTACTTTGAATAATGTACAGGGTCTTTCAAAATTAATGCTACCATTTTAAATTACTGTAATTATGTTAATTATTACCCAAAGAACTATACAATGTACACCAACCAATAGAGTAACTGTTTGAGTCTCATCTCCCATCTGCATTTAAGTGTCTTGTCGTCTACTACCTCTAGGAACTGTTGTAAACAAAAATGGTGACTTCACAACAGGGAAGGCATCTTGTGTTCTGCAATTTGCAAAGTTGGAATCAGTCATAGTTGTGCAATACAAGTAATCTGTAGTAGCTGCAAAATTGTGGCTGCAGTGGGAGGAGTAACAACCATAGCAAGCATAGGAAGAATTTCAGTTTCAGTTGGGTGTGTGCTATGAGATATGAGGTGTTTGCTTTAAGAAATTGTAGTGGGCAAATATAAAACTTTGATGTTTGTCTAATGTTTTAATATTCATTATAATGTTCTCAGATAATAGTTAACATAATTACAATAATTCTTTAATTACATATAATAATTAATTACAATAAATAATAGTAGCATTCTTTTAGGAAGATCCTGTATTATTTTTAAAATTTTTATATTTTAATTTAGCATACTCAATTTTTCAGGCACCATTATATACACCCGTTACTAAAGATAAATTTTATATTCTCACTGAAAAAGGAAGTTTTCCAGTACCAATATTTAAAGGTAAATATTACATATAGAATCTAATTCAATACAGTTGAACCTTTTTATCTCAAATCTCATGGAAATGAGAAAAAAATTTGAGATAGCCAGGTTTCAAGAGACAGAGTTTCCTTTACAGTAAACAACAATAGGTTTTATGGAGGTATGCTATTTTATTAATACAATAGCAAGTACAGAACATAGTTGTATTAGGTATAAATAAAACATTTTTGACATATCTTAACAGAAATAGTTTGTCAATAATTTCTTATGTCTGAGTTTCTTCAACCAATAAGACAAAAGCCAAAATCATAGTCAATCAGAGAAAAGCAGTGTTAATTGCAACTATGTACTGTATTTCATGAGATGTTTCTCAACTACAATTTATGCTACCAAGATATAGTTGCCAAGTTTTGAATTTGTAATTGACATTTCAGTTGTAATTCGTGAGAAAATTATTTGAGATAAACATGAAAAGTACATTGAATTTATGTTGAAAATACAGGGGAAAAATAGCTTTTGAGATAAACATGTTTTTGATAGACAGGTTTAACAATATGAGATAAGTAGGGGGTCAAGGGTTAAACCTGTCTGACCACTTATTCTACACAGATCGTGAGATCCGATCTCAAACATCAATGGATGACTTCCTAAGATGTTTAAATTTAGTCCAGGAGTTCGCGAGATCCCCTGGAAGTTGTTTCCCTGACACCAGTTAATAAATTTAATCCGCGGATTAACACGCGTAAACGAGGAATTTCGAATGGGAGGGACACAAGTAAGTGGAGCAGACAAAGGCATGGATATCAGTCATTGAAGAGAACATATTTAAAGTAACAAAACAAAATAGTTAATGGAATCAAATAAAAATAATTTTACAATTAAAGGGATTACAAATAATAGATTCTGAACCTATCTTGAGAGAGAGAAAATTCAACCATCTAACTTAAATGTATATGCGTGAGAGAGAGTTCACATCAATCTAAATAGATTATAATACCTTCACAGTTCCATAAGTATCTTGTATATGAACACTGTCTTCTCGTTCAGTATCAGGGAGATGTTTAGGAAGCATAACATCTATGGATGCACTATTTTAATATGATCAACATCTATGTGGCGGTCCTCTTAACTTAGAATGGCCTTAATCGTAGTTTATGTGGCAAGAACTTCTTTTGACAAACTGCGTAAAGTCTGTATGGTAACCTCTTTGACGGACTACCTGGAATGGCGGGAAAATGTCCCTTTTATGCAGGTCAATGGCCTACAGTTGGCCAAGTCTCGTGTGCAGCCATTTCTGATTCAACTTACTAGTCATCAGAGATAGGAAATAAACTTCCTATCGAAATTGAAAGTTTTGACATCCGTTGATTCGAAAATTTGTCAAAGTAAAAAATATTAACTTCTAATTGAATTGAAATTGTTCTCTCTTTTTCTAATTTCTTTAAAAATGACCCGACCCCTAAATCCTGATTCTCACAATAATATATAGAAATACAAATACATATAAATTTAATTAAATTTATTTTGCTTAAGTCACAAAAGATGATGTAGTTTTAGGATATGTTGAAATAAAATTACATTATTACTAATAAAAGCAATACATAAGTTATTTCTAAAGAACTGGAATAGAACCGAATCCTGGTCCGTTACAGAGAACTCCTACGAAATAAGGCAGACAACCTATCCATTGTCCTAAACAGCCAGACATTAATCCTAAACCTTCGGATGGAGAAAAAAATCTGATTACAGTGGTACCTCAGGATATGAAATTAATCCATTCCGAAACTGAGATCATATCACGAAAATGTCATAAGGTGAATCATTTTTCCCCATATGATTACATGTAAAACCAAATAATTCATTCCAACATGAAAAACACACTCAAATTAAAGCTAACTAATACATTGAAAAAAATAACTATAGTAAGCAAAACACTGAAAAATGCATTTTGTAGTTGTAAATGTATAAATAACCATAATAGAATAATAATTGATTAAAAAAATGTAGTTTTATTTGCACTTTACCTTTGAGGATAGACGACAGTGGAGGTGTAAACTGGTAGCAGAGGAGAGGGAGAAGGGAAATGATACTAAAACTTAAGTTACATAACATAATGTAACAATAACTTAAAAATAACTTAGAAAAGATAAAAAAATTGTTGTTGTTTTATATATATATTTTTTTTATTTTTATTTACTGCTTTTTGCTTTCTTTCCTTCACTTCCACCAGCACTTTCACTGGATAGAGGTTGCTTGGTAAAATATCTATCCACAGAGGTTTGGCTTTGCCTACTTTTTAAAATGTTTCTAAAATGTCTTAGGCAAATGTCATTACTCCGAACAGCAATAAGGCCAGTGTTGAACCTTTCCGGGATGTTTCTTTTCAATAAAATCAATCACTTTCTGATAATACCTCAAGATTTCCTTTATCAAGTGAGATCCTTCCACAACGAAGCAAACATGCGGACTGAGACCGATGAACAGAAGTGAATAAAAAATGTCACCACGAATTAACGTAACATCGTATGGTGAGTTTTTGTTCATACTGTGGAGCAAAAATATGTTTGAATTTCATGTCATATCCTGAAAATTTTGTATGCTGGGGCATTTGTATCCTGAGATACCACTGTACTACCTATGTGGAATGAAGAAAAACTGATTCATCTACTTTGCAAGGATCCTGATCTTTCAGAGATGAGGCATATGGTTCTAGGTTTATACAACATTTAATTGATGAGAAGAGCTTATAACATGGATTTACAAGTCATGTTGAATAACCAGAATAAAAACCTTTGTTTTCTTCATCACTTTTTGAAATAAAAGGAAAAATGTATTATTTATTTAGTACTAACTTAAACTAACAGTAATAAAGTTTATTTTATGTTATATCAAATTAAACTTATTTTGTTACTTGTTGAGTGTTGAAACTAATAAATTTCCAAATTATCAAATAGCATGAATCAGATAAATTGATGCAAGTTGTGGCATATACATTTGCAATATTTCATGAATTTGTTTAATAAGAAATCTGAACATATTAAATGCTTTGGATAGAAAATTTAATTTTTTTTTAATTGGAAATTATTTATTTTCAATTCTTATCTAATCTAAACTATGGAATTTAAAAATACTTAATTTTATAATCGTAAACTTAAAATTAAAAAATTACTGAGTGAATATTATAAATATTATCTTTTAATTCCTCCTTTAACTGAAGTATGCTTAAACAAAATAAATTTTGATTAAGAAGAAAGCATTTTGTTCTTGAATATGATAAAATTAGGAAGGAAAGAAGGTAAGACTTCTAAAAACCTAATGACCATCTCACAAAAATCCCCCAATAGGGGACTGACTGCCCATCAGTACACCTATTTTTTTGTAAGTATGTTTTGTAATCATATTGAAAAAAGGAGGAATAGCATAACATATGTGCTAGTTCTAAAATATGTTTGTGATGAGCAGGTTCATTGTTTATACTTAACAAAAAATCTCTAAAAGCACAAAAACATGGTTGTAAGTGTATGGATGGGTATAAAGAAATAAAATTTAACATATATTGTTACATGCACACTTTGTGTCACTTGGAGCTGTCGCAATTCATTGATACACTGCTCGGGGTTACTAACGGAGAAGCTGTATTCTTTTAAATGTTCTTTGAGCAACATATACATGATTTGCTCAAAGAACATTTAAAAGCATACAGCTTCTCCATTAGTAACCCTGAGCAGTTTATCAATGAATTGTGGCAGCTCCAAGTGATACAAAGTGTGTATGTAACAACGTTAGATTTTATTTCTTTATACCCATTAATACTCTTACAACCATGTTTTTGTGCTTTTAGAGATTTTTAGTTAAGTATAAACAATGAACCTGTGCATCACAAACATATTTTAGAACTAGCACATATGATCACAAAATGTACTTACAAAAAAAGAGATTTACTGATGGCAGTCCACTATCAGAAGATCTTTGTGAGATGGTCATTAGGTTTTTAGAAAAAACAGTCTTACCTTCTTTCCTTCCTAATATTATCATATACAGAAGGTACGTAGACAATATTTTTGTTCTTGAAGATATTATATTTATCATTACTAAGCTATTAATTACAAATACAGCAGATGATAAGATCCAAATTGCAAACTATTAAATTATTATGAAACTATCCAAGATACTTATAAGCAGCATTCCCTCTAATTGCATGGCTGCACACTGCTCAAATTATTGCCATGCATGAGAATTTATGTGCCACGCAGGTGAGCATGAACACTGATTTGAACTGTTGTTTACTGATTTCTCACTCCATCTGCAACATGATTATTGATATGAATATTTTGATTAAATACATTAAATCATTGACAAAAGATAATATTTTGTATGGACGTATGATTTAAAATGAATTTAATCTCTACTTCATAATTAATTATTTTAGTTTTTAAAGGAAAAAATAAGATTGTCCATGTATTTGCTTAGAAAAATTTTTTGCTCAGAGAAGCACACGTTCCACTCAGCTACAAAAAAATTAGAGGGAATGTTGTTCATAAGCAAATTATCAACTAGAGATTGTTTTTATGTTTTATATTGCATCATATTATTTATTTTATTCAATGCATCTATACAATATCTTTTAAAATTTATTATTAAAAAAAAATACAGTAAATTAATGCAGTCTTTTTGATAAGTACACAGTAATACAATAAATGTTTTAAATATATTGTTAACATATTAAATGTATTTGCGGTCTAAAGTTCTGAAATGTAATTACATTTAATAAAAATTTAATATTCAAATTTTTGATTGATATAAATAGTAGTACAGATTATTGATTTAATTCTGTATTTAAATAATTACTTAAAAAGAAAATTATAAATTGTTTTGTACCTATAATGTAAATATAACACTTTGTGTTGAATTATTATAATATTAAGTAATCAATGAACACTTTTGAAGTCATTTATTATAAAACTGATTAACAAAATTTCAAATTCTTGAAAAATGACTATGGAATAACTACAAACAATAATCTAGAATTAGAAAAACTGTTCAGTAAGTATTTATTTTTATTGCACAATCAGTAATTTTTGTATCTTAATTTCTCATTTAAAATCAAGTTTTCTTAGGATTGACAAAGATATTCAGAAAGAAATTCAAATAAATATCCATTAAAAACTTTAAAATCTTCCTTTTTACAGTTCCGACACCATATAAATGTTATATCCACTTCCAAGTAATTTTAGAATACATATATGCATCTTCAGAGGGTATTTTTGAAAATCAGAAATTTAAAATTATCCCTTGAAGAAAGATATAAGTAGTTCGAGGGTACTTGGGAATTAGACTGCGGTGTTATACAATGTTTGGACTCCAGAAAAGCAGGTTTAATTTACAATAACAAATAAGTTTGGAAAGATGTTACAAATGGTTAATACTATATGAAGATAATATTATTAAGATAATGCATTCATTTACTTTTTTTACCATATTAAATTTCTGAACTTTTTATCAAATTTTATACTAAGGTGCATATATCAGTTTTACTGATTTTCTATATTTAGCAGATTTAGGTTCAATAAAATTATTTTTTGTGATACAAATATTTCTTGTGATTATTAATAATAGGTTTGTAGGAATTAATGAAAAAGATTTTTAATTTAATAATTAAAATTTTAGCAAATTAACTTAATATACCTATAACCTATATCAATAGTTATATTTTAAGATCAAATTAAATATTTTTTCTCAACTATGATTTATTTGAAGGAAATCATTTATTAATACTGATATTTTATAATTTAATTATTATTAAATTATTAATCTGTGAATTGAACTAAAAATAATTATTCACGACCATTAGCAATTCGTTTCCAGGTTTGCCTATGCATAATGAAGGAAATTACATTGTTAGATTGGGAAATGTGGTTCGGTGGCTCGGAGAGCAAGCCGAAGAACTCGGGGTCGAAATCTATCCCGGATACGGGGCTAGTGAGGTAACGTTGATAATTTTTGATTATTAGTTTTAAAAATTTACGACAATTAAGCTGTTTGGTTTTATTTTATGTAAATTGTATTTATAATTTAAATAATAATTTAAATTAGTAATTGACTTATTAATAAGCAATAATTTTGGCAATGTGTAAAGAATATGAAAAACATTAACGTGTTTTAGAAATTGTAAGATTAAGGGACAACATATTTTGCATAAGAATAAATAAGAGATTTACTTACTATGTAAACCAAAGAGATTATTCAAATCTGATGTTATCAATCAGTAGTGCTCAAAAGGGGGCACGTGCTCGAAGTGCCCCCTTTTGTCTAGGTTGCCCTTTTCTTAATCCCAACAGAGTCCCAAATTCCATTATCAACAAACAACGGAAGATTTGTCACTTTAAGCCTATTTTGCAAATATAAAAGAAAATAATGAATGATATTTGTCAATTGTCTCATGCAACTTTGTTGTATGTTGGCTTTGAAAACAAGCAATGTTTCTTGTTTTCAAGGCGAAGTAAATCCCGATTGCAATTAGCACCACTTTGTGGGAATGTTGTTTTGACGTTGAATCATAGTTTGAAGCTTCTTGTATAATGTACAGTACAATGCCCATTTTATAGTCTGTGGGTGTTGCTATCACCAATCATATTTGAAAGACCCTGTATCTATTTTTCAGATAAGAGAATTCATGAAAATGAGAATTTTTATTACTAAAATGCATTGTTTACAGCAGTGATTCACAAACTTTTTCGATCCACCTCCATAAAATTATACCCAATGCCCCCTAACCCATTTTCTCTTGTGTGAGAAAGGATTGGCAATATTCTTAGGAAAACTTTCCTATGAATCTCACACTGTGTGCCCTTATCATACATTGTTCTCAACATCTGGAAACCATTAAATGCAATGTTTCCTCTTGTCAGTTTAACAGAGGAAAGGGAACGGCTTTCAGTGACTCCAATTTTGCCTTTGGTCACCGTTCAATACCCTGCCTCCAGCGCCCCCTAGATTTAATCATCGCCCACAAGGGGGCGTTATTGCCCACTTTGAGAAACACTGGTTTACAGGTATGGGCAATGCTTAACTCTAAACCATTTGACTTTTATACAACATGCTCTTTGGTACAGTATATAGTACACTATCCCTAAATTGCTTTTTATGCATCATATACAGACATGCAAGGAATTTAAAATTCAATTCACCCATAAAATACTAATAGATATTCACATTTTATAGTATTAAATCAATATAATCTTTTACATTATTGCATTCATCAATTTAAATGCCAATTGCACTATATTTTAGTAAGTTTTTAAAATTCTTTATTTTTAGTTTACTGGATTTATTAGAAATGTCAGATGTTCTATAAAACATATATAAACATTTCAAAGCCTCATAATTATATTAAAACCAAATGATTGCTAGATTAAATTGGGCTACATTACAACTACTATTAATAATTAAGTACTGAGTATTTGGCACCAGAATGTTAGACACCATCCATGGGTAACTAGTATAGTTATATCTAACTTAAATATGGCAGAAGCATAGGATCAGATGGAGGGACACAACTGCCACTTACCATGTGGTAATGCATCCACATGGTAAGTGGCAGTTGTGGGTTCTAGTCCTGCTCGAGCCAATTTTTTTTCCAGAATTTTCTAAATTATTTCATAAATATTAAATTAATTATAATTATTAAATTTAATAAGAGATGGCACCTAATGCCGATCTCCAGTGCCAAATTACTGGGTATTTAATTATTAATAGTATTGGCAACATAGCCCAATTTAATCTGGCAATTGTTTGGCTCTGTAGAACATCGAAGTTACATTTATTGTGATGTGTGCTAGTCAAAATATTTAATATATTCAATTTAATTATAAAACTTGTTGACAAACAGCAATTTTACTTTATTTAACATGGTCCAAATGGGCATATATGTTGTTATCTGAAACACATTACAAAGTTAAATAAAGAATTAACAATGCTGTTGTGAGTCATCCAACACAATGAGAATATATAAATCAGAAACCCTGGATCTTATTTACTATCTCTGGTGATATTAAACTTTAT
Source organism: Centruroides sculpturatus (assembly GCF_000671375.1). Taxonomy (NCBI): domain Eukaryota; kingdom Metazoa; phylum Arthropoda; class Arachnida; order Scorpiones; family Buthidae; genus Centruroides; species Centruroides sculpturatus. The sequence continues at coordinate 322,249 of NW_019384824.1, forward strand.
TCTTTAAATTTTACAAGGCAATGTCACTAAGACAGTGGAAGTCTTCCTCCTAAACTCTTGTTTGACTTTTGCATACATTTTTAGGAATGCATTATGTTCAAAAGTCTGACATCTGTTATAAGTGAAATTAGAGAAAATTGTATAGAAACTTTTTTACACATTTAGAACAGTTGGCATACTATACAAGATACAGTAGATATTTTTAAATTTTATTGTGTACAGTACATTGAAAGGTTTTCCTGATTTTGGACAATGATATTTAATGCCAAATATTTTCATTAAATATTGAATAAAATAACTCAAACTTTGCAAGCCTGGAATATATCTTACAAAATAACAACAAATTGAACATTAAAAGAAATTCCTGGATAATCTATTGCAAATTCTATCGTTTTCGATCTTTAAAGGAGATCTTCCTCAGAATTCTTTAAATTGAAATGCGGAAATGGAATGTTTTTAAGAATTATTTAAAAAACGTATAAATGAGAATTTTTTAACTAATTCTCTTAAAAAATTTTTAAATAATTTACATTGATTAAATCGAATTTAAATCTCTCCAAAATAATTTTTTTAATTTGACTGTTCCCTTTGGTATAAGGATTGCCAGGCATAGGATACTTGTCCTTTCTCTTTGAAATTAATGCAACGTCCGCTCTTTACAGGTTTGAATATTTTGAGAGATTCCAGTGTCCTTATTTGGTCGTCATGCTTAGATCGTCTTATGATGGAAGCTTGGTCTAGATGGGCTTGAATGTCATTGTCTGTGTCATACCTGGCTAGGGGGTGTTGTATTTTTCTTTATTAATATCATAATTGTGTTCAGCCAGTCTTACTTTGATGGCTCCAATGTACTCAAGATCATGCTGGAATCTATTGTCTCTCAGTGTATTCCAATTTAAAGAATCCTGAGGAAGATCGCCTTTGAAGATTGAAAACGTTAGAATTTGCAATAGATTATCCTGGAATTTCTTTTAAGGTTCAATTTGTTGCTATTTTGAATAAAATAACACAAACAAATGCAAAAAACTGATCTGTGGTAATAAAACTCTTTTCTTTGCAACAATAATAGTTATCAATAAAAATTAATTATTAGGAAATTATAAAATTTAAATAATAAGTGCTTGCTTTTTGAATGTCATAATAATGAACTTGTTTTTGAATTTTCAGTATTTCATAAATAATTACAATGCACAATAATGTAATAAAAATTAAATAAGTAATTTTGCATGCTTTTTTCCTAGATTCTTTATCACGAAGACGGTAGTGTAAAAGGTATTGCAACAAATGACGTAGGAGTTGCTAAAGACGGTTCGCCCAAAGTATGAACTTAATTAACTTTATTATAAATTATTTTGTAAAATAATCAATATTAACTTTGTTAGAATAAGGAATTATCGTTCTTAAAATTGTTAATCTCATTTGAAAAACATTATCACAAGCTCTTTATGATGTAAGTGAAATGCATCCTCCTAGAAAGCTATTTATTTTCAATTATCTTAATTTTCCCTAAATTATGACAGGTTTAATTTATTATATAAATAATATATTTAACTAATGAAAGGATTTGACAACTCTAGTTTCAAAGAGTGAAATTTATGAATGGTTAAAACCATTTTTCATTTGTGAAAGAATGAAATTCTTTCATGAGTGAAAACTTTTTCAGTATAAAGAACTGTTTGATTTAGTTATAAGATAAAAATTAAAGCAATGGGATCGGTTATTATATATGTTAAAATAATAATTCCAAAAAATTTGTAAATTTTAAGAATGGGAATAGAGGAGTTAAAACAGCAGATGGGTAGATTGAAGATCGATAGAAATTATTTTAAGTGTTTCTTACGTGAACAACATACACCTACAACATTACAGTTACCGGCATCTATCAAGACCAGTATTCGATGTGGTGATGTAATAAAAATAGAAAGATCAATTATAAAATCAGTTATAAAGAAAAAAGGTAAACAAATATTTTTATTATCTAAAAAACATAAATAAATGAAGAGAAATAATAATATTAATAGAAATGATCAGTATAATACAAAAAAGAATTTTAAATTAACTAAAAAATTTGATTACCCTTCAACTGCAGAGAGAGAAGAATGGGGTTAAATAAATTAATTGTAAACTTAACAAATGTTGATGTACCGAATAATTATTTATGCCTATTGTCAAATGGAAATAATATGAATCTGCCTATATTTTCAAAATCAATTGAAGTTGTGGCCGAAATAGAATGTGCTATCCAACAAATCCCAGGAAAACAAGAAGATAAAAAACAATTAAGAATAAATCTAAGTAAAGATCTCCAAAAATTTAAAGGAAAAGGTGCATATAAGGAATATATAGTAGACAAGAAAGCAATTAATATAATTAGTAAAATGAATAGATTAATTAAATTTTTTAAAAATAAACATATATCTATCATTAAAGCAGATAAATCTCATGCACTTATAATAATTAAAAATTCTGACTTACAATTAAGGAAAAAACAAATAGTGTTTACTGATGAATATGAGCTTTTACCTAGTGATCCAATAGAAGAAATTAAAAAAGGATTAATTAAATTAACGAAAATACATAAAAAAGAGTGCATGAATCAAGATTATAAGAAGATAATGAACTTTAATAATGTACGTATTACACAACTCAATATTAGACTTAAAACCCACAAAGTGGGAAATATTTATAGACCATTAGTGGATTTTAAATATTCTATATTGTATAATTTAGAACGTTATATTAAAAATTATTTACAGTGCATACCAGACTCTAAATATAGTATAAAAAATACAGATCAATTAATTTCAAGTTTATTATATGGTCAAAGCAAGAAATCCTTTAGATTTATAAGTTTGGATGTAAAATTGATGTATCCATCAATAAACTAGAATTTCATTACAGAATGTTTAAGTAAATATAATTTACCTAGTTATATTATGGATTTTATAAAATTTGCCTTTAAAAGTAATTACTTTACAATTTCCTCAGAATATTACTGTCAAAAAGATGGGATAGCGATGGGATCTGTGGTTGGTCCAAAACTTGCGGATATTTGTATGACATTAGATGAAAAAATCTTCCAGTTTAAAGATACAGTCATACCCCGGACTTACGCGATAGGTGGGACCGAGCGATAACCGCGTAAGTCGGGGTATAATTTTGCATATAAATACATACAAATTATTTTTAATTCGGACTGTAGACTAAAGAAAACAACAATTTAGAAAAAAAATGTTTAATAAAATCTTAGATAATACATATGTATAACAAATTATATTATTATAAAATTTTTCACATTTACTTGATTATCACAACATAATTTTAACATTGTTTCCATCTCAGCGATAATACCGTGACGTTTACGAATGTTGCTCGAATTTAAAGATTGAGCATTTTTTACAGCTTAGAGAATTTTTTCTTTACCTTTTATAATTGTTCTGACTGTCGATTCGGGTAGATCAAACTTCTTTGCCAATTCACAAATTTTCATTTTTGTATCGAAGTCTTTAATAATATTAACTTTACATTCCAAAGATAAAGTTTTTCTTTTCTTGTTTGATGCAGAAGAATCAGTTCTACTTCGTTTGGATGACATAGTAGAGTGTTAAGATTAATCATATTCGTTATTGTAAACCGCGCTTAAGTTAGGCGTCATCTGTTCATTTCTTTTGTATGTCCGACGATCAAAAGACCGCTTGGGATCGAGTCTGTTTATAATTTGAAAGGTAATCTTGTCAGTTGTATATACAAAAGGTAAATTGTTTACAAAATGAGTCTTTGTTTATTATCTGATAAATGTATACTTTTTTCGTCAATTGTTCACGATTGCAGATGCCTTTTGTGTAAAATCCAAGTCGGATGTATGTAAGCTAATAAATGTTCTCGTTAATCTTATCTCGCCTTTTGGTTCGTTCACGGTTACAAGAAATTACCATATAGAGTCTCTCGAGTCTCTGTAGATATAACAAACAGAAATAAATTACACAAAATCAATTGTAGCTATGCGTCGATTCCGTGCCACACGTCCGAACATTAAGCTGAACAATAGTGTGGGGGGAGTGAATAATCAAGAGTTGCGTGGCGCTGAAACAAAAAACGAATCGACGAGATTTGAAAATCGCGTAACTCCGGGTTCGCGTAAGTCGGGGTATGACTGTATTTCTTTTTATGCTAGGTATGTAGATGACATATTCATTTTGTACGATTCAAATATCACCACAGCTAAAAACATTGAAACTTATTAAATTAAATTAATTAAACCAAGGGCAAAAAGCAATTTCTTTATATTAATTGAAACTTATGCAAACATCATAAACAAAAATATTGGATTCACCTATGAAGAAGATAAAAATTGTGAAATTAATTATTCAGATGTTACAATCACAAGACAAGATGAAAAACTACTGTTTCGTAGGTACGAGAAAATTTGTAACAATAATAAAATGATTAGTTATAAATCATATTGTTCTATAGGAATTAAAAGAAATGTATTTTTAATGGAATTACAAAAAATTTTTAATAGAACAATGTTACAGAAATATATTGAAGTGGAAACTAAAAATCTTTTAAAAAAATATTTATTGAATGATTATCTGCAACAACTTATATATAGATGGTGTAATTCTTATACCACTAACAAATATAATGTTAAAAATAAAAAAATAAAAAATTTATATATTAAAATCCCATATATTACAAAATTTATGAAAAATATAAAAAATTCTTTGAAAAATTACTTTGTCAATTTAGTAGATGAACAATGAAATAGACTAAATAAGAGTATTTATTTGATTAACAAAGGAAATGTTAAATGTTCAAAGAATCCTCTGGAAGTACCAGGAGTCGTTTACAGATTGATGTGTACATGTACTGTACAACCAAGAAGTACTATATTGGTGAAAAAGGAAGAAAACTTGAAACGAGATTGAAGGAGCACAAGGTGGCAATTCAATTAAAATGAACCGAATCTCTGTGGCATCAGCATTGTAATATTACAAATTGTATTATTGATCAAAATAATGTTAAAATATTGTATGAAATAGAAAATCTTGTAACTAGACATATTATTGAACATTACTGCATCAAAAATTATGTAAATACCATTAATTTAAATATTGGCATAAGTGTAGATGCATGTTGGGATATGATGATAGAGCATAAAAGTATTGGCAATGTAAAGCACGATATCCACTGATGAGGCTAACAGGCGAAATGCATATGGAGAATAAAGTAAGAGATAATTATTGATTTCAAATTGTGATCCATCTCTGTATTTAATTTTCTCAAAGTCAGATAAAAAAGAGTGATTTTAACTCGTTTATTCTCAAAATTTACAAATTTTTTAGAATTATTATTTTAATGTGTTTGATTTAGATCTAGTTAAAAAATTAGCTTCACTAATCCGTTTTGAAAGAGAAAATTCTATGGACTAGATATTAACAGAAATGTAAAATATAAGTTAACAATATTTAAAATACATAAGGATTAAAATATGGCATTTCTGATTTTTGTGTATCAGTGGCCAGGTGGCCGAGGCAGTTAATGTTTCGTCTTACCACTCCAGGAGACCCAGATCAAATTTGGTTAGCAACTCTGAAAATTTTTCTCAAGTGGATCATCTCAAATGTGTTGGACTTGATCCCCATCCCACTGTGGGGTCTGGCCAAATCCACAATTTTTTTTTCTCTGTTCACCCCTGTGGGACTAAAAAGGTCTTTAATTGTGTGGGTTTGGTTGGGCCGACAGTGGGTGAAAGGAGAGGGATGGAGCCCGACATATCTGCAACAAACTTTTTTGTCCTGTCTGGATTCTTTTCTGGGTCTTCCAGAATGGTAGATTGACACCTTTTTAATCATTTGGTCATCTAGCAATCTCTCATGATGGATCTGGGAAAAAGGCCCTCTTAGTATTCACAGGATGGAGGGACAAAAATAAAAAAAAATTTTTAATTAATGTAATTATTAAAGTATTAATCTTTTAAAATAACTGATGAAAACTATTGTCAAAACATTCTAAACTGGTTTTAAGCATTCATAACATAATTGTAAAACATCTCAGTTAATTGAGTTTAGGCCATTCTGTATTTCCAATATTGCATCTATGGTCAAACTCTGTTTTTATGACGTCAATGTGACTTAAAAATTGGCACTTTGTATTAATTTATATTTATCGAACTTGTTAACATCAAAGTGCCTATCCTCCTTCGTCCATGGGAACTGCAAATCTACTTGGTATTAGCACAGATTTTGCATTCAATAATGTAATGAGGTTTGACTGTATAATTTATTTTATATAAATTCAATAATTTTAATGATTTTGCAAGTAAAAAAAAAAAAATAGACAATGACCATTTGCTTGTTTATTTTCAGGATAATTTTGAACGAGGTATGGAATTACATGCAAAGTGCACCATTTTTGCTGAAGGATGCCACGGTCATTTGTCGAAACAGTTGTTTAAGACATTTAACCTTCGAGAGAAATGTGAACCTCAAACTTACGGAATAGGATTTAAAGAAATATGGGAAATTGATCCGTCGCAACATCATCCGGGACAGGTGATGCACACAGTTGGATGGCCGTTGGTGAGTTTTTCAACATAAATTGTATGCTCTCAATAAGTTTCTTTACACATAACACAATTTAATGTATTGTATTATATTGCTGTGGAGGGAATGAGGATGAGTGATAATTGTCAAAAAACAAAACAATGTTTAGTAAATAAATTGAATTAAAAATAAAAGACACAGAACAACTTAAAACACAACAACTTTATAAAACAAAAAAAAACTAACAAACAGAGATTGTTCTTTTAAAAAGTTTTGAAACAAAATGATTCCATAAGCATTCTTTCTCTTTTAACAGGCTTTTAAACATCAGTATGGTCTTCTCTTGTTGGACCATAAGTCCCACTGACATAAATCTGCTTTGTGGCAATATATACCTTGGACAAATCCACACTATAATTCTGGAAGACAATACCTTCTTAAAGTGAAAAGAGAATGAATAAAAGTCAAGATATTTAAATCTCCACATTCAATGTCCTTAAAATAGTAATAACTTGAGGATGAAACAGATTTACATTAACATGTAGGATGATTATTATACAGTGTTTATCAAATATCAAGTTTGAAAAAAATAATTCAAAAATAAGAAAATAAAATACAGGTATCCCTTGCTTAACACAGGATTTGATTAACATGCAAAATTAATTGTAGCCATCTCTTTATATATATGTTGCATAAGTTTTAATTAACATGGCTTTACCTGTTGTCTTTACTTAACATAGATACTGTGATTTTGATCTATGCGGTAGTGTCAAGGGATTAATTAACCATGTTAATCAAGTGTATGTGAAGTTTTTAAGCAACTTATATAATTAAATCATAGTACTACTTCATAAAATACATTTTCTATTTTAAAATTTTAATATATAAATATATATAAATTTTAGGATTATAAAACTTATGGTGGATCGTTTCTGTATCATCTGGGCGAAGGACAGCCTTTGATTGCTGTAGGATTTGTCGTTGGGTTAGATTATGAAAATCCATACTTAAATCCGTTTAAAGAATTTCAACGTTTTAAATTACATCCCAGTATAAGAAAGACTTTTGAGGGTGGGAAAAGAATTGCATACGGTGCAAGAGCATTGAACGAAGGCGGTTTTCAGGTAAGTGCTCATTTGAGACCTAAATAAAAAATAATTCATCGATTTCTTGCATGGTGTTTATAAATATTGGTATTTTTCATTCAGAAAATGAAGTAGAAATTTAAATACATATGAATAAAAATATTTTCAAATTATTTTTATTTCTACACAAAACTATCTGTTGGTTTATTTCAATGGATGAATGTCAGTTCTTTTTCTAGAATTTTTTGGTTTGTTTTTTTTTTTTTTTTGAGTAATTAATACATTCACATTTGAAAAATAGAAAATATCCAATATTTCTGATAATAAAGATGTGAAGTTTTGGAAATTTTAAGATATAGAGTTGAAAATTTTTTCAATAATTTGTTTCAGGGAATAGTTATATCATACATGTAACTGTTTCCTGAAACAAGTTGCTAGAAAAATTTGTTAATATCATTAAAATTTATTTTAATTATTTTCAGACACAAATAATTATATCATAGAATTTATGAGACGGGTGCTGAAAAATTTGTAACTTTTCAACACCCAACACTGGGTCTTGAGGAATGTAGGGAGAGAAGGTTGTCTGTAGAACACATGCACCACAAAAGTCTATTATGACCATTAATTTCCTTTTTTTTGACAGTTTGAATTTGTGATGGTGGCATCAAATTTGTGGTACTACAGTTCATGTTCCTCCAAGGAAAAGAAATGCATGAGATATGATCTAATAGGCTGCAAATCTAGAGAAAAACTGCTTTTCCTCCACAGTGATGAAGAAATGGATGACACATTTCTGAACTGGCTAATTCAAAATAACAGATAAACTATGTTCTAGCAGTTGGCAAATTTTCTTGTGGACCATCAATGGTCCACGAGAAAATTTGGGTGGTCCGTGGAGAAATTTGGTCGTTGATGAACTGAAGGTTACACCAAGTATTACAAAAAAAATGCAAAATGCTTAGTTGCTTTTTTTCACTCATTGGGGATTTTTATTCGAATCTGAAACCAAATACGAAGTGACTGTTATCAATAAATAATGAGCAATAAACAAACAATATTGTGAGTGTGATTGTTATCCTTTGTGGAAAAGTGATAAGAATCCATAAACTTATTTCAAACTTTAGGCTTGCATTAATTTGTTATAATTAAACAAACAAGTTTCATATTAATATAGTAAAATTGAACTTTTATGATCATTATTCTACAGATTTCGTATCGTTTAAAAAAATTCATGATAGTGGTCCATGGGATTCAAAATTGTGAGTTTAGTGGTCTGTGAGGTCAGAAAGGTTGTAGACCACTGCTCTAGACAATTGATTTCAACAGCAAAGATGAAAATGTGGATAAAGTTCACAATTCCATCTTCAATAGCTGCCACATTTTCTTCAGGAAGATTGCCAAAATTTTGCAGATTTCTCAGGAAAGAATTTCTTACATTATCCATATCATCCTCTTTCTTCAAGGCAATGCATCTTTCCACACCACACACCAAACCACATAGAAAATCAAGGCTTTGGTATGATAATTGTTATACCACCTGGTCTATTCACAAATTATCTCTCAGATCTCTTGCCCAGTAACAGTAATAGGATTTTTATTCTGGGAAGATGGCAATGAGGCAAAACATTGTTTCAGTGAAGCAAGTTATCTGCATGTTTCATCAAAAAAACAAACTAATTTTTAAAATTTGGCAATTGATTTTCAGAAGATCATGTAAGCAGAAAAAGTTTGAGAACATGTAATTACTTGATAAACAATCAATTTGTATTTAAAGGAACCCCCAATAATTGCCAGTACTGTATAGGTAAGCTTGAATAAATCATTTCAGTGTGGATGGATGAATGAACAATGTTTTAGGCGGACTATTACCCAATCTACTAGCACCATTTATGCTCTTACCAGTGTCAAAAAAGCATCTGAAGAAGACAAGATTTGTTTCTGGTCGTGAGGTCATCAGTGTCATGGAAGTCCAGTTCACTAATCACCCTAAGGAATTCTTTTTCTGCAGTTGCAAAAATTGGAGGAACATTGTAAAAGGGCATTTAGTCAAAAGACGATTATACTGAATAAAATTTATTCACTATCAAATTTGTCTTTTAGGAAAAGTCACAAACTTTTAAGTCACTCTCATACTGTATATCATATATTGAATGAACATTTATATTTGTTTTTGAAATAATAAGTTTTATTAATTCATTAATTAAATTTATTAATTAACAACTTAGTGTATTCCAAAATTAACATTTCCTGGAGGTTGCCTGATAGGCTGCAGTGCCGGTTTCATGAACGTGCCTAAAGTTAAAGGAACACATAATGCAATGAAGAGTGCCATTGTTGCAGCTGAAAGTATTTTTGATACTTTGTTTGACGAAAATTATAAATCGCCTACAACAGGTAAGACTAGATTTTTCTAATTTTGTATTTAATTGTGTTTACGGAAATTTTTGTAAATTCTTAAAACTTTTTGTTAAATTTTTGAGATTCTCAAAAATAGAATTTTTTTCAGTTCTACTTATCATTTTTCTGGCATTTCATATAATATGATGAAATCATTTTACAGGAATAGAACCTATTCATTACGAAGAACGTCTTAAAAATAGTTGGGTTTGGAAAGAATTGAAATCCGTTAGGAATATTCGACCTTCTTTTCACGGTCCTCTTGGCATTTATGGTGGACTTTTTTATACGGGGCTATTTTACGTATTGGGAAGAGGAAAGGAACCTTGGACATTGAGTCATAAAGGTTTGTCACTGCTCTTGGTATTGTAATCTTTTATTAATTTATACATATTTAGAAAAATTCTGTATATGGTCAAACTTCTAAATGATGGCTAATGATGACAACCTAAGAAAATGGTTGTCATTTGGAGATTATTTTTGTATTGTTCAAAAAAGTTTCCAAGAAAAAATGGCTACCATTTAGAGATGGTCATTATTGGATGTTTGACTGTATGTAGAATTTTTATTTAATTGTAAAGTATTTTATGTTATTAGTCATTATTCAATTTTGGAAATAAAAATATAACTGTTAGTATACAAAGAAGCATAGTCAATTTAACAATATACATTCCACATGAGTTTTTGACATATGTACAATATCATTTAGTTTTCTTTTTGAATAATCTATGGTGTCAACAGAATTTCCAAAGATGTATGTTTAAATTACCAAATGCTCTATTTGATGAGTTTTTTTATGAGCTCGACTGCCTTAATTGACGAATTGAATTTGGATTTTACTTTCTGTAATTGGAATTTTGCTATTAGCTGTTTCACTTAAGTGAAATAAGTCAATTATGTTCAAACATTATACACAATACTGTATTACAAAAAGTGTTCAGATGATGGAATAATGTAGTCGTGTTCCAAATGCTGTAGTTGTGTCATAGAGAACTAATCTACAATTTTTGTGATAACTCAGGATGTATTTTCTTTATAATTTGAAGTTTAGACTATTATAAATTGTCTAAACTTCAAATGAAGAAAATACATCCTGAGTTATCACAAAAATTGTAACTATATGCAAATAATGTTAGATACTCGTAATTACCACTAGAGGGCTAGAAGCAGTTTAAAAAGGTGGATAAAAATGATAGTGTGAAGAATTTCTTTGTGTTTTTAATTGTAAAAGTGTCAGAAACCTACAATGAAAGGCTGACACTTGATTTTTTTAACCTTGTGAGATTTTTTACCAATTTTTACCTGTGTTTAAGAAGAATTCTTTAAAGCATTTTTTTTAAGACTGTTACTTCTGTGGTAGTGTATAAGGGATAAAGATGGACTTAAAAGTTATTTTTGACTTTTTGTAAATAGTCTAAACTTCAAATTATGGAGAACTAATCTATTCTTTCCATTCAATAATATTAGCATCTGAATGAATATTTATATATACATTTAATGCATTTATAATATTAAAATTAAATTTTGGTTCTACCATTTACTAACGAAAAGTCAATAATTGTACAATTCTCAGAAATGCAATCAATATAGCGTAGAGTAATAATTAACAAACAATACAAATACTGTAATAACCAAATCTGATTTTGTATGTTATATTATTAAATTTAAAAATTTTCAAATTACTGCAAGGTTATCACCATGAGAAATTTGTAATGACATTAAAGTTACAGTGCAGTATTGCATAAGAAACCTGTAAGGTGATCGACTGTTTGGCACCAGTTGGTTGTATGGCATTGCATAAAATTTGCAGGTTTTGTATGCAATGCTGTACATATAACTTTAATGTCATTATAAATTTCTTACAGCACAGTACAATCTGTATTCAAATACTTGACTCTATATTTTATCAAGTTCCAAATGAAAATAAGAATTAAATTATATATTGACCACACTAGTTGAATTAAATGAGTTGCAAAGATTGAATAATGAAATTAAAAGATAGGATAAAAGCAACTGAGATGAAGTATATGTGAAAGAAAGATTGTTTACAGTAAAAATTTAATAATGATAGTTACAATAGATTCTGTTTATTACATTCATAAATAATGTTATCAAGATTATCAGGTCCCAAAACATAGAAAGTTATAACACTTTATAAAAAAATTCATTTATCAGAATTCAGCTATTGTTTTCATCATCTTTGGGTAAATTGGTATTTTTATGTTTAATTTTTTTTCTAGTAATCTCGACACGTAGCCAATAACATGCTATTACTATCATTTATTGTTATCAGTCCTGACTGGTGCTCTAAGTTAATTATTTTAATCATTATTTGCTCACAATTAATAGTTTAAATTTCTGGCCACCATCAAAAGTGGTAGTGGACAAACAATACCAAATAAATTATTTATTAATTAATAAGTTTTCAAGTTACATTTTAAAATTCTTTAAACATGTCCTTTTGATGTCAATAAAACCAGAACTTCTTTTAATTGTATTATTGTTTACTTATTTCACATAAAATTATTAGTCAGTTATTATTATCAGTATAGGGAAGTCTCAAAATGATAACAATAAGTGTAGTCTACTGCATATTTTTCTATTTTATACCATCATATTAGTGAATAATTTTTATATCTTTTTCTAATACCCAATAATGTGTTTGATTATTAAAAGATTAATTTTCGAATAAGTGAAGTAGATTTGCAATTCAAGTCTGGAAAATTGATGTCCAATATAATTTTAATTTTGATCTAACGCTTTTTTTTGTTTTTTCATTATAACTCTTTCTGCCCTGTGGGCACTAAGAGGGTCTGTTTTTTGCAAGCCCATTATGGGTTCGGCCAGGCCCACAATGACGCGGCTGGGTGGTGAGGGACGGAACCCAACATATCTGAACGGACCACCCCTCCGAAAAATTCCTGGGCATTAGTTGGCCCATTTGGATTTGATCCTGGGTCCCCAGATCAATAGGCTGCCACCTTGACTGCTCAGCCATCCGGCCACGTGATTTCACGCTTATGAAGTTCGTGTAATATTAATTTGTATTTAAAATTCTAAACATATTTACTTAACATCATCTAAACACAAAAATTATTTTCAGGTGCCGACGCGGGAAAATTAAAACCCGCCTCTGAATGCAAACCCATTGCCTATCCCAAGCCAGATAATGTAATTACTTTCGACCTGTTGACATCAGTGGCACTGACTAACACCAATCACGAAGAAAATCAACCTCCGCATTTGACACTCAGGGACGACACGATACCGGTAGATCGCAATTTGAAAGTGTTTGACGGTCCAGAACAGAGATTCTGTCCTGCAGGTATCATGTGTTAACATTTGCTTTTAAAATGCCCATAAAAAATATATCAATATTTGGCTCTGCACTATTTGAAATGTCTGTTTTGTGTAGTTAAATTAAAGAATTGCAAAATTTCCATTCACAATACATTATTTTATGTATTTACAGGCGTATACGAATTTGTTCCATTGGAAGACGGAAAAACTACAAGACTGCAGATCAATGCCCAGAACTGTATTCATTGTAAAACCTGTGATATAAAAGATCCCAGTCAAAATATTAATTGGGTCACGCCGGAGAGTGGAGGAGGACCCTCTTATAACGGAATGTAAATAAAACCGAGGTAGGCGATGCCATTACACATTTTCACTAATTGTATAATAAAAGATTTAAAAATATGATTAATTAAGTTGTAAAATATAAGTATCAATTAAAATAGAACTATGGTTTATACAAAATTTGCAATAGTAATAATGTAAACTGGCAGCTTCCAAACTTTTTGATGGACTTACCAAATTGTCCGTAGTGGAACATAAACATTTTTACATATTTTAAGTACAGAGTGTCGTTTATCCGAAAGTCTGTCAACCGAAACGTCGGTTAACCGAAAGCGTTCCAGTTGGCAAATTTAAATTTCCGCTAATGCCGTGGCGCTGCAACCTTTGGCTATATCATGGGCTACTCCAATATTTTTTTTGTTGGTGTGTGTGCTTTAGCTGGCAGCACTGGCACTTTTGTGTAGTGTTTTTCTGAGAACTGTGTGTAGTGCTGAATTGAATGTTTTTGATACTAGATTAACTTCTAAAGTATAATTTTTTTTTTGTTTTTATATTTTTCAATATATTTATTTTGTTTGTGCAAAATAAAGAAATAATTTTTAACGATACAATAGCCACGATTATTATTATAAAAATTTTCGTTAGGCTTAACATCGACGAAAATTCAACACAAAGCGACACACAACGGAGAAAAATTTCAACATAGGATAGTTTAATATATTTTTTCGTACATACCGGTAATCGGTTATCCGAAAAATAAGTTATCCGAACAACCCCAGTCCCCAATTGATTCGGATAAACGACGCTCTACTGTATATAAAAAATATTTTTTTAAAGAATACGTCTCATCTGATACACCTATCTCACTCTCAATTGAAGCATTCATTTCTTTGGCTCAAAATGACCGAGAATTAAGCATATTAGAGAAATATATAATTTGATTTGTCATTTATCACTAATGCTTCAAGTATCTTTGTGGACCAGCGGTGCCCGCAGACCATAGAAAAGAGGGCATGAGCTATAAAACAGGTATCATACATTGTACAAGAAGCTTTAAACTACAATTTAATATTGGATTGGTGGTCCCACAAGGTGGGACTGGTCGTAACGAGGCTAATTTTACATTGCAATTTGCCATTTTATAAATATTCATTCCCGCCAACCAAGGATAAAAACCCAAACTTAAAATTAATACCCATGGAGAAATTTTACAAATCAGTTTATGCACAAATATTAATTTCTGACTTTTCTCGTAATTAATGTTTTCATGAAAAAACATTCGAATTACACCATAAAGTATTACGTAATTCACATCTATCTATCTATCTTCTTAGCAATATTAGTTACTTATACTACTAAACACACCTGATTATATTTGCCGAGTTTTTTTCTTTATTCCAAACGTTTTCAGCCTATTTGGATAGGCCATCTTCAAGCTTTCACATTCATCGTTCTAACAGAATCTTTTGTTCGAATTTCATTTGAATTTGAACTTTTAACAACTTATGTATATACAGGAGCTAACAATAATAATTGCAACGCGATTTGAGTTTATATATTTTTTTTATTTTTAATTTGTTTTTCGTGTTTTTGTTAAGTTACAACACGTTTTGATGTTATTGTTAGCTATTTTTATTTACTCCTGTATATACCTAAGTTGTTAAAAGTTCAAATTCAAATGAAATTCGAACAAAAGATTCTATTAGAACGATGAATGTGAAAGCTTGAAGATGGCCTATCCAAATAGGCTGAAAACGTTTGGAATAAAGAAAAAAACTCGGCAAATATAATCAGGTGTGTTTAGTAGTATAAGTAATTCACATCTTTGTAATTTATTGCCGATACTCGGGTTAGGGCATCACTAATTCCTTACCTTGACTCGTCCATAATGGAAAATTGGGTTCAGTCAAATAACCTACAAAATGCCCGGTGCGATAAAATAACAACGTTTTTGGAAATTAGGTTAAGTTTATTTGTATACGGCAACGCTACACGTGGCCATCTGCCAAGGGGTTGCTTCTCGGGGAAACTGCTCCCTATTTAGATGTTACTGACGTGAAAAAGATCCGGAAAACTCCGCGACTTTTTACTCACTCCTCACTTGTTTCGAGTTAATAAACACGGGAATACGTAGGTATTAAAAATAAACCACCAGATTCAATCGAGGAAATACTGTAAATATGTTCTTACACGTGTATAGATACGTACTCGTATACACATATATAAGTACAGTAAAACCTGTGTAAGCCGGAATCGTCCGGTACCGAGTATTTTTTTTTTCTGTTTAGGCGGGTTTCCCTTTTATTCGGGTTCCATTTTAAACAGGCCTGCAAATGATTTTGACACTTGTAAAGGTCCGCGGAAGTCGTTAGTTTGGGAAATAACACGAGACAAAACGTATGAAGTAGATTAATAAACAATTTTTAAATTAGAATAATCATTGTATAATTAATAACGTAGATTATTCATTACAATGTTTTAAAACAGGTATCGTTATAACAAATGGAAGAGACGAGTCCGAAGTATCTTTACTCGCAACGAAGATAATACAAGAATTCGTTTCTAGTATTTTGTGTCTAAACAAACGAGTATTGTTAAATTTTGCGGTCGTTTTTTAGACAATAATTTTGTTGTTTTTTAAAACAAAACTATTTTTATACTTGTTTTTTTGTATTAAAAAATGGGCGAATAATAATTTTGTATTGTTAAATTCCAAAATGCATTGGATTATTCTTTCCCTTCTTTTGTTTTGTAAATCAAAAGCTTAATTGTTACGTGCAATGCACAAATGTATATTAAATTGTATAATGTATATAACCCTTTCGTGTGTGTATATATATATAACATTTAAAATTGAGAAATCGAATAAATATTTTATATTTCGTACAATATTCGTCGTGAATATTTCATAAATTGTAATTTGTAAGTAGCGTGACTCTTGCTAATGCTATTTAAAAAAACAAAATCCAGCAACGAGTTGCGTAACTTTCCTCGCAATTACATTTGAAACTGCGTGTGGCGCCATCTGTTATGATATTTTACTAAAAAAAGTTTATTATTTTTTTAATTATTATAAAATGGCAAAAAGCTTAACTTTCAGGTTGAGGATGAGTTTTCTAAAAAGTTATAAATGCTAATAACGACCCCCGTCCGTCTGTTTGTCCTAACTTAATCTCGAGAACGGAGTTAGATATACTAGATTTACTAATTTAAAAAAATAAAAATAAGTTGTTTTTTTTTTATTTCTATTTGAAATTTTGAGAATTAGAAAAAGCAAATTTCGAGCTTAAAGAGATCGTTCTTAATTGATAATGCGCTTAGTCCGAGGAAAATGGGCGAATTCGTCGACGTCGGTGAAATTTGAAGAAATCGAATTTGATCGACTTCTTTGACGCGTTATATGTAATTCGATTTTTATCTTTTATCCAACAAATAAAATTTGTCGGAAAGACCGACGAAAGATCGAAATCGGAAATTATTTTTCTTCGGTAAAATGTAAAATTCATTTAAACCTATGTAGAATATGTCGAAAATATGCCGATTAAGAATGCAATTTTTATATACTCTATTAGCTTTTCTACGGATATATTTCGGTGTAGATTTTAGCCTATGTCGATAAAATATAGGCCCACCAGTGTCCGAGTGTTCGCACTGGGCTAAACGGCAAATTTTATGGTTGTATTGTTTAAGGCGACAGGACACAAGGGTGATGTGCAGCGGGGAAGTGCCTCTCGGGAGGTCTTTTATGGGAAATTGGCTCCTATTTAGGTGTTACTGACGTGAAGAAAATCCGGAAAATTCCACGTGGCCGATCTCTGGGTGTCCATCAGTGATCGAGTGGGTAAACTGCCGAACACTGGCGGTCGGTCGTGGGTTAGCGCCTGGCTAACGGGCCGGTCACGTGGAGTTTTCTGAACTTTCTTCACGTTAGTAACGTCTAAATAGGGGCCAGTTTCCCATAAAAGAGCTTCTCCACGCGACTTTGTGTCCTTGTGATTTTTTAATTCTTTCCGCCCCGTAGATAGCCTACTAAGAGGACCTTTAGTAAGCTAGTTATGAATTCGGCCAGGCCACAATGGGGCGGCCGAGTAGCGAGGAACGTTGCTTGACTGCTTGACGTTTCCGTCGGGATTCGAACCCGGATCCGCCAGAGCGCCGCAATCGGTCTACTGTCTGTGCCCTTGTGGTGCGAAAAGGAATTACGAAGACTCCAAAATTTATCGTTTGTCTTCTGTTTACAAATTTTAAAAGTAAACTTTGGTATACTTTTCTTGTGTTTATGCGATATATTTCATATTATTTTTCAGTAAAACTGCTAATTTCTAAATAAAAAAAATCTACGTGTATAATTAAGGACATTAATAATTTATCGAAATATTTTTATCGGTCCGGTTTTTTTTGGTGATAAAGTCGTTCTCCATTGTTCTTCGTCCGGTATAAAACAATAACGAATGCAATTATTTACGTCGATTTTTACGGTCGCTTTTTACGTTCTTCCTGTATTATAAGGTGGTGAGTCGGCATCCCTTGAAAGCATTCGACTGTGGAGTGCTTTTATGCAAAGCTTGCAACTTGCAGAATAATAGAATGTCGTTCCATTGGTAGTTTTTCAATGAAATTTTATCGCTTCTCTACGAAAAGTTCTATTGTATTTACAAAAGGGCCTCCTGACGCTACCGATTCGATTGTTATTGCTAAAATTGCAGAATGTATTTGAATAAATGATATTAATTCGTTCGATGTACTAAAAGTTCCTCCATTATACCGAAAATTAAATATGAAGAGATAGTGTCTTACTGTTTAAAAGACATTCGTCCACGTGTCGTGTTGCCTTATACCGATTTCAATTTTTGTATCCGGTAGGTAGCGCTTCTTTCGAAATAATCTCCGTTTCAAAATGGCGGATTGCGTTTTTTTTTTCTATCCAATAGCAATTTCGCACGGACATTCTTTCAGGAAAAAATAATCTTGTAAACGTTTCGCCATTATTCCAGTAGATATTGGCACGAAACTAAAATCACTCTATTTTGGCATCAATAATTTCAATTAAGTAATCAAGTGCCATAACGGAGTAGTAACAGGATAATCATTTATTGACCCGCAATTATTGAATTTTATAATATGATAGCGTTAATCGGTGAAATATTTATATACAGATATATAAATAAAATATAAACTTATCAGTTTATCTGTACGGACTTGATCTCGAAATTTTTCATGGTTATCGCGCGCTATCTTCGGATCAACGATTATTTACGATCGATATCGGAGATGATAAATTCCAAAATCTCTATAACCTTAACCAAGAAATTATCTAATCTGTCTAATTAAAGTCGCTAGACGAAACTGTCCATCATTTTATCACTCCCGTGGCCGATTGGATAAAACGCCGAAAGTAGATCGCGGGTTCGGGCCTGGCCAACGTGCTGGCCACGTGAGGTTTTCCGGGTTTTCTTCGCGTGTCTAGCATCTAGTTGGGGAGGCATCATTTTCTGGTAGAAAGTCCTCGCTAGAGGCAACCCACTCGGTGGATCGTCTATGTGTATGTTGCCTTCTATTATCAATTCAATCCGGCCTGCCATTTTGATTCTGTATTTTCTAAACTTTTGGTGTTCGGTAAATTTTGTTTGACAATTTAAGAAGGAAATATTTTCGTTACGTTATCAAATTATAATTTTATTTATGGTAATTTAATTCATTTAGAAAATATCGAAGATAATTTATATATGCGATCGATATTTTTGTAGAAAACTACATAAATGAGAACTAAATCGGCTTAGAGTATCGGAAATGACGTCGACGATAATAAAATTTCGTCATTAAGGACGGACTGACCCGCAACGGGGTCACGGGAGCGAGCATCCAATTAGAACGTTCGTTCGTTGACAACCCAATAAGTAATAATTATCGATTCGGAGATGCTTTTGGACGAGAGAGACTCTGACACTTCTGTATTTTTGTTTTTTCCCCTCACTCGTGGGCCTTTTTTGCACGGGCATTGCGGGTTCTATCGGGCCCGTAATGAGGGCAGCCGAACGGATAGGGACGGACCCGAAATATCCGGGACTAACCGCCCACAAAAAGTTCCTAGGATTCTCGCCCCGATTTGAAACCGGGATCCCTAGAATCCCAGGCAATTCTCAAATATGTTGGGTCCCATCCTTCACCACTTGTTATAAACCCTGCCGAATCCGAAACGACTGCGATTGAAAAGGGCCCTCCTAGTGCCCACAGGACGAAAAAAGAGATAAAAGTATGAAAAAATCCACAGTAAGCAGAATGCTGTCCGGATTAAACCGGACGGTCCGGAATTTTCGAGTAATTTACTCTTTTCCGCGGGACTGCTATATATTTTAATGCAAGGCGGATCGTATTTAGTTGGCGCAGATTATTTAAGGTTTATTGGATCCAAATTGTCTAGCGTGATTGGTGACAACGCGATAAAATGTGTTTACCGTAACGGGAAAATACGCAAGTCGTCGGATGATTTGCCGAAAAACCGTGTCCTACTTTTTTAATCGAAAAAAATGCATAATTGTTCGTCGTGTTTTTCGAGGAGTGGGTAAATTCGAAACACAGAAATTATTTAGAAAATATTTTCGAAATCATTTGACAAAGCGTAAATTTGTAACAAAATGTTATAACGAAACGTGTGAACGTTGTAACCAAACAAGAAAACGTTGTAGTGAAACGTAGGAACGTCATAATGATAGTAAAAGAGTAAATTTCTTATAATAAATTGTAAAAACGTGAAATCGTTATAACGAAACACGAAAACGAAAGGTAGGCTAACAGTTTCACGCGTAGACGTAACCTTTCACTTAAGCAAAACTCCACTTCGAATATAAAATCAAAATATAAATATAAAAATTTCATTAAAAATATAACGAGTAAACAGAATTCGGACGACAATAAAATCGACACGTGACGTTCTTTTCATTGTTTAAATAATGAAATCGGCAGTTTTAATCCCTAGCGGAAGGACCTTTGATGCAAAATGACATTGTCGAAAATAAGAGATTAATAGGAAATAATTAAATAACACTCGATAAAGGAAATTAGGTGGCGGGGCAAAGGTTCACGAGCGAGGAAATTTACAATTTTACACAATTTAACGTAGTTTAAATACGTTCAAACTTATTGTATAATAATAATAATAATAATTTTCGAAATAACTGTATAAGTAATTCGAGTCCTTACGTACTTAAAACGAATTAGGGGAACAGAAGAAGCACGTGTCATCACAATCTCCGGGATTAACCGCAACTCCCGTATCGACGACGATGACTAAATTGCCATCTGCGTGTTTACCCCCTAAAAAATTAAATAAAAAAAGGTAGAAGAAGAAGAAGAAGGGAAATCGTCGCATCATCGATTTATTCTCTTCGCCACGTTTACTTAACTCCCAACACTAGAAACTGAACGTAATTTGTAGCTTCCAGAGTAGACTAGTGTGAGAAATAAAACAATAAGAAGAGAAAAAGGAACAAAAGAGAAATAGGCGACGGTTGTTGGGGGGTCGAAACGTTTCCCCCTTTAGTAGGGGGTCCGATTAAAATCGTGCAGTCCGAGCAAATCGAGATCAGCTGGCACAAAACGGGGAGAAAGGATGAGTCACCACGCGTTGTCTCGAACGCCCTTCTACCTACTTCGTCATTGTTGGTGCTCTCTCGCTCCCCCTCTCCTGCGCTTTTTATTTGTAAGGACCCGGGACCCTCTATAATCCGTTGTGGAAATATTGATATCTGCCATTGATTTCGATCCCTCGTCTATACGCTTGCGACAGTTAAGTAAGTGTATTTTTCTACGATTTTTACTGTATTTACCACTTTCCCATAATGCTAATATTTCGATTTACCGTCGTGCCAGCCGCGTAATTTGTTTAATTAAGCGTCGTAACTGGCGCAATACCCGAAATTAGCGAGACATCGCGATTCACTCGTTTTACCGATCGCCGATCGCTCTCTTTGTTAATTTCATCGACGTTGTTCGAGTATTAATTATTCTTCTGCGAGCCTTTATAACTCGATTTAGCGAAGTGTTCGACTTAAATTAATAGGCAGAGGGGTTAGAATTGCAGCTCCTTTAAAAACAATATATATATATGCAAATTTTCAGCAGAAATAGACATTGTTCAGGTTCGTTTTTAATGGGGGATGCATCATTAATATTGTTAATTAAAGCAGTCTGCAAGAAATCATAAAACAGGATACAGAATAATTATTTTCTTCTTTAGAAATTAATTAACTTATTCAAATATTCCGTAAAATAATTATATTTTAAAAAATTCGGGGTGGCCCAAAAGTCAGTTAACCGCCGCAATAAATGTCTTGCCGACAAATCTCAAGTCTTTAAATTATAGTATTGTTCGAATCCTTTTACGACTCGTTCGGGTAAGCTGACTTTTGGACCGCTCTGTATTTAGAACAATTGAACAGAAATTGCGTAAACAATAGAGACAGATATCAAATAACAATAATAATCGTTTTATAAATGATAAATATTTATATCGGGGAACGAATTATATTATTTATTTTTATTAATTCCTACAATTTGACTCCTCGCGTTTAGACTTTATACAACTACGGAGTCGTCTGTCGGAAAATTATTCGCCATTTTAGCGACGTTTAAAATAAATAAATGAAAGGAAATTTCTTAATTAATCTTCCTTAATTATTCGGGCGTCGATTTTAGATAAAATGGTGGAAGGTGACTTTGTTCTTCCTTCCTCGTCTCCCTGTTAGATCCGCGACAGATAGGCCATACAACACCAGAAGTATGGACACTATTAACGAACAGAACAGTGACGAAGCGGGATAATTTAAATAAATATACAGTATATATATAATATGATACGATATAACGCAAATATATTTAGTAGTTTGCTTCCTAGATACTACTCGACACGATACTTTGTAATTACGTATCGATGACGCGATTTATTACGTATTGTTACGGACGGAAACTACCCAATACGGATAATTAACACGCTCTCCGATGACCTGGTGAACTCTTTCTCCTATTATTAGGATACTTAATTAGTAAATTTATGCCCGGTAATCTCCATTACGATATTTTGTGTCCGATGATTTGGTAGAATTCGGGCTCCTTTACTCGCCCCCTTTCGCCCGAATGAGCAAATTATATTCCACGCTCTCGCGACATCAAAAATGGGGGGCCTCATTAACGCGCGGCCTTCTCCTTAGAGGCCTCGTCTAGTTGCTCTTCCATATCTATGCCTCTTTAGACGCGTAATATGTAATTAAAAATAAGAATTTTTTGCCTATTATTTTTAATTATTTATTTACTTATCTATTCGTCTATTGAGCCTCGACGACTTTTAAGTATCTATTAAGCTTCCTGTAAATGGACATGACAAAAATGTCATTCTATTTCCATTTATTGGAAACGAATAAGTATATTTGGAATGATTTTTCGATAATTCTCTCTCTCTACTCGTGTAATTATCGAGTTATAAAATAGTTTTCTCTCTCTCTCTTCTACTTCTAATTAAAGATTTAAGTGTTAAGTCGCTCTTCCTAGAACTGGAGGCATTATATTGCTTTGGACATCAACGTTTCCTGGAGATCTTTAAAGATAATTTCCTCATTTTTCGAATAATTAAATTTATTTATTTTTTTAATAATCTGAGTGGAAGTCTATCCGAGTAAACGTTAAACTAAACAAAGCAGCGCTGTAAATGTCGTTCCGTCGTCGGTTTTTCGGTCCTTAATTTTAGTAAAATACAATTAAGTCTACATTAATTGAAGAAATAATTAATTTTTTTTAATAAAGGAATTATGCGAAAACGAAATGAATGAAACGTGTGAAAACGTGACGTGGCCTTCCACGTCACGTTTTCACACGTAATCTGCGATACAACGTGTGACCGCGAAACGTGACGTGGCTTCACGTCACGTTTCGCGGTCACACGTTGTGTGGCAGATTACACGAGTACAGGCACAAACGACATACATGTATTGAGATGTACAGAAAACGTACTTTTATAACTTCGAGTGGCACTAGATGCCTCAAAAGACCGCGTGTAGCCCGAAGGTCGTTAAGTTTCCCACTTCTGTTATATAACCTATATAGGCTATATAACGGCCTTAATAGGCTAAGTATAGATTAACAATAGGTTATATTTTATAACGTTTGAAGTCATTCTTCTTCCGAAGGATAACGAGAACCTAATCGCTAATGGTGAAGCGTTAAGTCATTCGAACGTTTTTCTATTTTCTACGAGAACTTACCGATTTAAACATTCTATCGAGTAAAAAATATACAATTTATTCACTTTAAATTCGAATTAACTTCGTGAATTTAAAAGTAACTATAATTACTTTTCTGTGAATAAACCTTACAAGTTTCCTTCTGGGTTAACGAGAAGCGGGACAAATCTTTTTTTTAATTGCTTTTAATAAGATGTTAATTGATGTCTGTACTGAGTAAATTCTTCAAAATAATAATTATAATTCTCGTATTATAATTATTCTATAATTATCAATTCTCTAAACAGAATTAACGAAATTCGTTTTCGGGGTCGACCGCTTTCGGCTTAAAAAGGAATATTTATAGCCTTACAAATCCGAATTCGAAAAATATATAAACGTCCCAAAGAGGCCTCTCGGAGTACGAGAGAGGCCCCAGAATACTAATTAAGAAAAATTAAAACGGCCTTAAAAATTGTATGATGTTTTCTAAATATAGTTTACAATTTGACAATTTTATCGGTAAGCCAGAAATACAAAGGAAAAAATAGGCCTAATGTTTAGAGGCCTTCCGAGGCCTGTAAACATTTCTTACAAATAAGTAGAGCCTCGTATTTCCCATCTCGCGCAATAGAGCCAAATGGAAAATACTCGAACCGATCATTACCTTAACGCTTATTGGATTAAAGAATGGACAATATTCACAAGTAATACGTGGGATGGAAGCGAGTTTCGATTATCGATACGAATTAAGAGACTCGCCTTAATACGAGACCACCAAAAAAATTAAGCGATTGTCGGGACGAGTGACGCCGACGTCACGCCGGACAAGATTAATGACGTCACGTGTCGATATCGAAGAAAACATGAGTTAATTAATGCCGATAAGAAGCGGCGAGTTGCGAGTTTTTCGATTCTCGGAAGCGATTAGCGAGAAGAGGCAACGAGAGAAATATATAGGGATCGTTCTCAGATTCTTTGTCGCATCGATCGCTAAAGATTTCGCGATTAAAATAAGATACAGCCTACGCGAGTTTGCGAGAAAGAAGTCGGCGATGGTGGGGAGGGTGGGAACCGCCCCCATTCTTTATTATTTTCGTCAGAATGGATACGGTTAGGTAGCGCAGATGCGCTAAAACCAAGCGCATCGGGTCACGGCCATGAGGTCACGGGCGGAGACCGTGAATGCGCTCGACGGTCGAGTTGATCGATGAAAGGGTAGCCTACATTCGACTGCCTCCTCTTCCTCCCCGCACGCGCTGCTCTTCGTTACTGCTCGAATATTTTACTCTCTAACCATTCCGCTTTAGTCGATCCCGTGCCCGTTTTGCATACTTTAAACTATGCAAAGCGTTATGCTACATATACAATAATCTAATATAATCAGTGACGCGTTATAACTTCGTGGGGCCCAGGCAAATTTGAATTAGGGGGCTCCTCGCGCAGTGTTGACTTCAAACATTTTTCTTCGGGGGGGGGGAATTTCCCTGTATCGTTCGTTTTATAAGTTCTACGATGTCTGCGCCTCACAGGCAATCTAGATATGAACCAACTTTAAATTTTAGTATTCTTACTACAGTAATGAGTTTATAAAAGGTTGGTTTTGGATCCCCTGTTGGTGAGGCCCCAGCAATTGCCCTTTAGGATAAGGCGCCACTGAATATAATATATAATCGAGTAGGCTACTTATTGATGTTATTCCTATTTAGCTGCCTATTGTTTAATTTACTCCGATGCCTTTTAAAGTATGTAAAATAGAAGCCGGATTATCAAGTTTTTGCTCTCTTCCGCCCTTATTAAGGCGAATTTATGCTGTAACAGGGTGGAATGTTTTGCTCTCGAACCTTCCTTTGTGACTTTCCATTTCGGCTACTCCGGAGCCATTTTTGCGTGTCTTTCGACACGGTCGATTAGTTAGGTTAATGATATTAATTAACTATTGGACCGCGAAAAAGAGGAAATTTACTAACTTTCTTCGTGTTTTTCTGAGTGGAAGAAAGAGGAGTTTGTAAGAGAAAAATCCGATTTTAGATCGAAGGTTAAAATTAATTTTTATCAATCGACTTAAATTATATATTTTGAATAAATGAATATGCGAGCGCATTAAAGTTCTGATTGTCTTTGTTATTCTAAATACCGGTCGAGAAACGGACCATCTGACGTCATTTATCTAAGTAATGATTGTTTTCTGGGAACATTTGATTGTTCATTCCTACGTGAAGAATGCTCTTCGCTTAGGATTATTCGTACGTGGCATAAAATTATTCCCATTACCATTAGAAAAACAGGGGGAAAAATAAAATAAAATAAAATGAATCGTTCTTCCTTCTTCTCGAAAACTAATAACGACGAGGGAGAATCTCTGCCATTTTCTATTTGTAGAAATACTTGAAAAATTATAAGTGGATTATTTCTTAGAATGCAGCGTTCTCGTTAGTAACCAACAAGTCGGGAATAATTTAAAAGACGGTGGGAGTATTGCTCGTGACTCATAAATGATAATATCGCGTAGAACGTGGCACCCGACCCCTTAAAACCCTACGGGAACAGGGTCTAATCTACTCGATCGGAAGGCGACTGGGGATAGTTTGACCGAAATCTCGCAGTACAATGAATCAGTAATGCTCGTTGCTAAGTTGGGAATGTTTCGCTTTCCAAATTTTTTCACTTTTTATGCCAGGAACCGAGTTCGTAGCCAAATAATCTCTATTTAAACTTAATTAATGACTATAGAAATCTTTAAATGAATTTTTTAAATTTCCTCTTCGTTAATTTGCCCATTCTTTACATTCTCGATAGCCTATACGTTTTGCGTACGATTCCCGGTTCGTGTAACAGATCAATAGTAAGTAAATAATATAATATAAAGGCGCGTAATATAAAAATACAGAGTACTTTTGTATCTTTAAATTGTTTTATCTGTATTAGAGCTCTCTTAGGAGCCTTTAATTTGTAGATAAAATAGACGAAGACGTTACACTCGAACTCGGTGTCAGATACTTGGAAGGAAGATGACTAATTGTTTTATAATAAGTGAATTACTACTGATGAGAATGAATTCATTGATTTTTCTATTTTTCCCCTCCGAGCAATTATTTAACTTCCCACATCCCGACAGCTGCATTGGCTCCGGGAGCAGCTGTCTACTTTCCATTGATATCCCAACTTTTCGCTTTATCGCTTACTCCAGATTTTTCTACAAATAATCATAAATAAAATATTTGTAAATAATTTTTTTTTCTTTCGGTAAATATTGTAATATTTATCTCCGTATTTATTGTTTTATCTCCGATTTGATGATTGCCGAATGATTAGAAGACAATCGACGAAACTTTGAGACGATAACATGCATTGTTCCACTGTTGTTTGAATTTATTTATCGCTTGTAATCGATTATAATTTCGTTTTATTTGTTTTTTAGTGGAATAAACAGTCTTAAAATGGAGAGGATAATTGATGACGTATGCAACTTTATACTTTCCAATATTTAATTTTGTCCCAGTCGACTTTATATCTCCGTATTTGCAGTTTATTATTTACAGATTTTATACTGTTTAAAACATATTTTAAATATCCTACAATTTATTCTTTTAGTAAATCTATCCTAAATTGGCCTAAAATTTTGTGCCTATAGAAATTAGCTGTTTTCCAGCTAATTTCTATACTTGTAGATCTATACAAACTTTGTATAGGCTACTTGTAAGCATAAAATATACTTATAATAACGTAAATTTGGCAATGTTTTAATTGTCTTTATTTATTATATAGCCTATATACGTATCTAGCCTAAATATTTAAGGCTCTTAACATTTTTAATTGCACGAGGTGCCTCAAAAGTCGGTTAATCGTATATATATATATAGGCCTATATATATTTTAAACCGAATTATCTATAAATAAATAATCTTTAAAAACATATCTCGGTTAACTGATTTTTGGGACATCCCGTATATACAAAAAATAATAAATTTAATCCTTATTTTATGGATCCTACATCCGAAAATGGGGATCGATTTAATAAAGTTCTTAGCAAGATATGTGAATGTTTTAAATTAAAATAAACATTATATAAAATTTATAGACTATTTAATTATTTTTATTTATAAAGTACGAAATATTGCATCTCAAATCATAAAAATGATGAAGAACGTAATTAAAAATTTCAAGAATTTCGATTTAATTAGATTGAAATATTCGTTAGAAGTTCGGTTTCGGGCTAAATATATTTCATAATTATTACCTTTATATATAAATCTATATCAACAATTAGCCAGTATTCTATTTATATTCTACACATCAATCTTTGAAGATGACAAGTTCAGACAGTATACTATTTTCACGTATAATTTACTGCCCGTAAAACAATGAAACACGGGGCCCTGGGATTAGCAGTTCGTGAAACGTCACAATTGCACTTCCTCATTGTTTATTAAAGGATTATTTTTGTCCGTGTTGCTTATGCCGATTTCGAGTATTGTATTGCTCGAAATCTATCTGTCTCGTAGATATAATTACGTAGCTTATTCGGCGACGGATTTAAATTTTTTGCCATCTTACGTTACACTCTTCTCTTTTAAAAGCGTAGGCGTGGTTCGAGGCCCTAAGCTATAGTTTGTTTATGTATGAACCCGGCTCCGTGTTTATTGTTGTTCTCGAGTACATTAAAAAAATTTAGCTTTTTCTATTTTATTTAGAAATATGTTCATCACACGTTAATGGCAGAAATTGCATCTGTATGAATTTTAAATTATTAATTTATTGTTTGCTAGTCGCAGGCTAGTTTTTAGTAGCGCGGTGATTCCGCAAAATTTATAACGATGACTCACATACCGTCCTGTTCTTTGAACTGTATAAGGCCTATAACGAAAGGGCATTCACGTTCTGTGGGTTTTGTAGTAGGCCAACTGTTCTGCATGCTATACCATTATGAGGGGGCCTATGACCCGGCGTTTGCTCTCGATTTTTCTACTTTTCCATCTGCTTTTTACAGTTCAGAGAATTTTCAGATACGCGAATTAAACAATACATTTTTTTTAAAAACAAAACATACTTTAAAAATTAAATTGTCATCACAAACGCGTCAAGTATTAATATATGCGAAATTATTGACGTTAATGTGTTTTAGATTGATACAAATTGCTAAATTTTAATTATAAATACTCCACATACATATGGATATTGTTATTGTTAAAATGTAATAATTCGTTCAATTCGCAACGCCTAAAATACCAGAAATACGACAACGTCACACGTATTTATACATATTTATAAAGTCTCTTACCCAAATCATTTGTGAAAAACGCAACGTACCATCACCGCGAGACGGGTTTGTTTTATTTATTTATTTATTTATTGTTATTATTGTTCGAAACACAATTGCGCGCTGCACAATAGTAAGCTACGCGTTGACGATATTATATAATAGAACGATAAGCAATCGAAGAATTTTAAATGCCGTTAATAGCGGACAATAACACCGTAATCGCGTTTCGCTCTTTGTTCGAACAATACCCGAATGCGCAGTAGGTTTTCGCGTCGTTGCGTTCGGCACATTCGCACCGTCGGGCGGCGCTAACGTCGCTAACGGTCATCGACCTTGAACCAAATCTTTCTCTTCCAAGTGGGATCGATTGTGTACCGAGAGAAAGATATGAGATAGCAAAACAACCATCGAAGAAAAAAACATCGCATCTACCATTTATACATTTCGTTTGTCCGAGTGATCGTAACGATAATCCCGTGTTCGGGAAGGTAAGTTTCTTATATCTTTTGTGAGAAAATGCATTTTATAAGCGACTTCGATATAGCGACCGTGACCTCTAACCAAATGGCTGTATGACCCATTTAGAAATGCCTCTCCTTTTTTTTCGCCTTACCAACGTTTTTATTGTATAACGACGATATCAACAAGTCGTTAACGGTAACGTATTTATTTACTAGAAAATTAAGCGCTTCCAATTTTGTGTGGAAGTTACTTTTTAGTTACTTCGTATATACAGACAGACGTACCATACATATAAATAAAAGTAACTTCTACAGTATTTCGAATCGACGAAATCGAATGCGGCTCTAGTATATTTGATACAGTAATTGTGTTTATCCTGTATCGTAGAATACACTCGTTCTGTAAATTAAATTTATTTTTCGATACGGAATCAATCGCTAAAACCTTAAATTTTATTAGGCCTAAGTTGTTCTTATCAAATTTTCAACGCCATTAATTTTAGAAATGTTTGGAAGTTGATAATTTCCGCATTCTTTTTGACCCGATTCGTTCGAGAAAATCATTTAAAGAAGAACGACGGCATCAGAAAATCCTAAAATTGTGTTAATATTTTAATTAATTATTACAAAAACTATAAAAAAAAATTCGTCGAACTGGTTGTCTGGCCGATTCATATGGGAATATACAGTACTGTATACAGATTTCCAGACATGGGAAATCCGTATACTTGTAGTTAATTACGTATCTATTGTTATTGCTTAGTTACTCGAATTATTATGTATCTAATTTGTAGTTAATTTTAAAAAAAATACATTCTAAATTGTTACGTACAGTACGCATGAAGATAATATAATTATTTTTCATTGTTCCGCAGAAATACGTATATTTAAACACTACCGAGTATTTAAACTTGAATACTTTTTAAGGAATAATTGCATGGAGAAAGGCAATTCATCTAAAGTGTTCGAGTTTAACTACTCAATAAAACGTTTAAATATAGAACTTGTTCGTGATCCAGATTTAAAGAATATTCTTTAACAAATTTCACGTACAATAATATAAATACATTATGAAATCGTCGAAATTATCTTATTAATTCGGCTAGTCTTTCTTTATCAATAAGTGTATTTATTAGGCCTGTTAGAACCTGTTAGAATAGTCTAACAGGTTCCTTCGGAATCGTCATCCAAACAATAGGCCTAAACACAGAAGAAACAAATGATTTAAACACGTTTTAAAATCTTGCTACTAATGATTATATTGATGGCAATTAGAATATACGGAGACGAATTTCTAATTGTGTTGCGTCTTATCTCGGAACATTTAATACCTTCGGGAAATATTATAAATTTAATTCGTTTCTTTCAATTAATACGACCTTTGTTTTATAAGAAATGTGAAAGCTTTATGTATTTTAAAAGTTGAATTTCGCTCCGAATTTCGCTAGTCATTATGTACACTACAGTAGTGTACAGTACTGTGTAGACCACGTAGGCCTGGTATTTGTAGCGGATGAAGGGAAGCAGAAAAAAATCAGTTTTCCACGTCGTTAGAATAAAAGTATTGCTGCGGAGATTACGTTCCAATATATCATCATTTCTACTACAAAAATACCATATTTCTAATATAGAATCGAGTTTTATATAAAGCGTTCGACTATCGCGACTTGCCGAAGACAACTATCGACATAACCTTTGCACCAAACAATGGAGAACGTCGTGTACTGTACCGTTCTTCCCTATAAATTATCAATTTTAGTATTTGGAGAACTTGTAAGAAATTTAAGCGATTTTAATCGATCTGTTTAAATATAACCCGAGGATAGGTGTATATATTACGCTAAAGTCCAAATAAATTGGAATATATAGAAGAGACACTAAATGTTATTTTGTGGAATCGGTTGCGAAACAAAAGAGTAATTAATCGGCTTATGAACCGTAGATTATTATTAACCGTTTCATTTATACGGAAATCTATTTATTAAAACACGACACGAAAAATCGTGTACTCGGAACTATAAAATTTGCCGTGGAAGAGCGGACGAGTGTCGACGACTCCGATCAAGGTCGTACGTTGTTTGTACTTTTTATAATCTGCCACTTTTAAGTATTCCGTAACCGAATAATTCTTTATTATTTAAGAATAATCATCCAGCATTTTATCCTTCCCCTCTCGGTTTATAAAGCGTAACCGTTTTGCTCGACGTAGTCGATTGACAAATATTGATTACTAATTATAAAATATAAATATTTTCTCCATTTTTATGCAAAGCAATTAATTAATTAAGATTAAATACTTGTCATCCAGACAATAACCACGAATTAAATATTTAACAAAACTACAGTATATTATCTCTCGACTATTTAAATAAATATAACGTAAAATTGTTATTTTATTCATACAGATGTACTGTTAAGTTACATTTTAATAAAACTGAATAGTTATTATTTAATGTATTGTAAAAACAATACGAAAGCTTTAAAATCGTAAATTATATTTTAAGAAGTTTAATAGAAATACGTGAAATATTTATTTTAAAAATCATTGTCAAATTTCAAATACTGCATTATAAACTATTACAATATGTTGCTTTTAACTCTGTCTATATAATTAAAAATCACGCATCGCGTGTAATGTCTGGTTCGTGAGTGTATAAAGTTACGCTACGTTTTCTCTTTTCTTCACTTAATTTTCCCTAAAAATTAAGTGAGTTTCTTTGACATTTCCCGGTTATTAATCGCCCTGATTTTTCATTTGAGAAACTTGTAGTGTACTGTACGTGTATTTTTTTTTTACGCACGGCTTATAAATTTGATGCTTAAGTATGCACGGAAATGTAATTTTTTGGCCTTTCGCTGAGAATGGAAGAAGCCAAACGTTTCTCGAGTTCGTGACCCAAAACCGGTATCGAAACTAAGAAGGGGGATAGAAACGGGAAAGAAAGAAACGTCCTTGGTGTGTGTCACCGACCTTCCGGATATGCTAAACACCTGGAGGCTTCGGGCCATGACCATTTCCGGTTTTACGTATCAGCTGCTTGTACCGTTGTCGATCTCTTGTGTCTTTGTTCGCGCTTCCATTTTTATCCGGACTCTAGCGACTGTAAAGAAAAGTACTTTTTGTATGTAAAAAGTGACCGGATTCGATTCATTGTTTAGTAACACGAGGCACCGAAAAGTTTATAAATTATTTTTCGTAAATTGTTCTTTAGTAGATGCGTATTTATTCGATGTACGAAATGATTTAGTGCCAACTAAAGCCTAATTCTAGGTAAAAGTTATAGAAATTCGAAACGCCGGGAAACAGCGGCGTTGAAATTATCCCGAATAAATGAGCAATTTCTGACATATTCGATTTAAAAAAGTAAGTGTTATCTATTGAATAAACTTTGTTAACCGAAGGCGACCATTTCACATACTTCTCGAGCTTGTTTTTGCTATATTAACGCCCGTCGTAATCGCTATTTACCAATAAGCATTCCACACTTAGTTCGACTCGACCCTGGCGGCAAAAGTAAAAAATAAAATAAACAAAATAGCCAGACACGGAAAAAATTTTTACTTAAAAAGTGAAAATTATTTTATATATTTATTTATAATCTCGGAGAATTGCTTTTAAAAGTTGTAAGTAAATTATGCCGTTTGGTGTCGCCTTTTTATTTTATTACTATTATTTTTTAAAGTCTCGAATAGTATTGATATTAAACGGAGCGAGAAGCCTGTTGCTTGCCTTGTCTCGTCCGCTTTGCGAGATTACGTGCCTTTCGGTAACGAGAACGAGGCCGTCGGCAGCGTCCAAAGATGGCGGGATGACCGAACGCACATGTTTACACCGCTAACATTTTAAAATCGGTTAAACTACTGTTGCCATGTAAGTAGACAGACTGACATTCGACAGATTATCGTCGCTATATTCGTAAGACGTTTGCCTAGCGGTAATTTTAAATGGTGGGTCGTTGTTTAAATAATATTGGCGTGTATGACAGTTTTCTTTGTCATGAGATGGGCAATATGGCGATCGTCTGCCTTGTTTGATGGATGTAACTTAAAGGCATTGACCCAATGCCATACGTCCGTTCTTACCCGTTTTTTTTTGAAATTATATTTTCCATCGTTATTGTTTCTGTCGTTTTCGCCGTGTTTTCTTCTTGCGAGAAAATGATTAAAATAAATAGTTGTGCCATTGTTTTGATTGACAGCTCCTTAAGTTCGAGAGGTTGTTGATTTTTTAAGATGCGAGCTGTCGATTGCATAATTTGCTGTTTGTATGTTTGTTTCCGTTATCTGTTGAAATTTCCACCAACACCTAAACAATGGAACCGTTAAGCTGTTTGTATAAATAGAAAAAAAAATAATTGTTACCGTAATATGCTCCAAAGCCATGAATGTAAGAGTAATATTAGAAATATATATCGATATAAATAAACGTAACAGAAACTATATGAAATTGTTAATGCTAATGCTGATAAATTTTTATTTAAACTATTGTGTACCGTTAATTGTTAAATATGTAATATACGCTGTTTTGTCATGAATGTGTCTTATGTTTCTGCGATTGTAGGTGGTATGTTAGAGTTTTGGTTCCTTATTTCTGATGAAAAACATCTTTTATAAAAATTACTTTTATTGGGAAGAAGAATGGTGTAAACATTGTAGAAACAATAGCGTCATGTTGTTTCTTTAATGTTGTATCTATGCAATGGCACTATGCTAAGAAAAAATTTGCTAGTTCTGACAGTCTGGTTGATGTCATTTATGTGTTTGTTTGACCGGTTGCTTGTAGTGCTTTGATCTGTTATATTTGCTGCTGTTATTCTTAATTTTTTTTTGAGAATAGAAGTTTCTATTGTCTTTTATTTGTTATCTCGAGTTTTATGCTATGCATATGTATATATCGTGAGATGTATGTGAATGCCGAGAAACAAAATATATATTTAAAAAGAATATTAATAAACTAAGCATTTAATATCTATTGTGTAGTATAAAACATTATTAAAAGTATAACTAATTATGCTTTTCAGATAATAAAACAAAGAATATAGAATCTAGTTCTGACAGATTTTAGGTATGAAAGAGAAACTGTGTAAATTTGGATATAAAGAGAAATACAAGCAAAACATTATCCTAAAACAAAATCAGAAGAGAAAAATGTAAAGAATTTTTTTTTGAACCATGTATAGAATAGTTACTATAAGTGTTATATATCAGATAACTTATCTTATTGATTGCTTTACTTAGTTAAAAATTTCCTGTTATGTTCTGAAATATATTCCTTCTGAAAGAAGAATTTGCAGTTATTTAAGTAGTAAAAAAATAATTTGCTGAAATTGAATGACTTTGTGTCCAGTGAATGTACAGTATAGATATATGGTATATTTCAAGTTAACTGTATATTTAGTTACTACTCAAAAAGACCTGATTCTAAGGCTAAAATGAACTAAGTCTTAAAATAAAGACAAAACCTCTCAACAGCAGCAAATTGTTTTAATATCTTAAAAACGTTTTCGAATGCTTTAAGTGATCATCCTCAGTTATTCTCCTGAATCAAACAAGAAATTCGAAAATTATGCAAAACAAAAATTCAAAAATGGTTATACAATTTTACATTAACACTTACATTTTTTTAAAAGCATATTGTTAATGTAAAATTGTATAACCATTTTTGAATTTTTGTTTTGCGTAATTTTTGAATTTCTTGTTTGATTCAGGAGAATAACTGAGGATGATCGCTTAAAGCATTCGAAAACGTTTTTAAGATATTAAAACAATTTGCTGCTGTTGAGAGGTTTTGTCTTCATTTTATTTAATTTGAAATAAGTTTTTCTAGTAAAGAAAAAAATCAGTAAAACTGTTTACATGTTTTTGAAGGAATCTAAGATAATAAAGTGAATAATTTTAATGTTTTTACAGGTAACATGGATTGCCATGGGTAACAAAATGAAAGTCTGAATAATATAGATTATAAGTGTGTGATCACCAGTATACTTTCTTCAAGTCAAACTAAATATATTCTTTAAAGAAATATTCTATCTTCATCCCTGTATATATGGAAATAAATAAAGACCATAGGTTTTTTTTAAATCATTCATAGTTATTTGATATATATTTTCCATCACAAATTTTCAAATTCCAGTTGAATTTACAAGAGTTGATTGATAAATAAGGTTTCATGAATTACAGGGATAGAATCAAGTAGCCATTAGTGTTTAGTGTGTACTTGTAAAGTCTGTCATTTTCTCAAATTTAAATTTGACATCATTATTTAAATTCTCGAATTTACAACTCCTTTTTAAATTTGAGCTTAACAGTCACATTTAAAAATGAACTCATTTTTAAATGTGACTGTTAAGCTCAAATTTAAAAATGAGTTGTAAATTTGAGAACATTTGATTTTAACATTGGAAGCTTTTATACAAATGAAATTAACAGTCATTGCAATTAATTTGGATCCATAGAATTCAAACAACTTAAATGTTGTAAACTAATCTGTTTTCACAGAAAAAATTTTAGTGAAAATAAATACATTTACATGATTTAAGTTTTTCAGACTTTATGTGAATTCAAATTAAAACAGTTTTGTTCTAATTTTCAATAATATTTGAAAGATGTTTATGGCAATGAGAGACATATTTGCATAACATGGCCAGAAAAAAAAAACATATTTTGCACCCTAATAATGCAAGATCATATTTCAGTAAGAAAACTGTGAACATGTCTAAGAACTTTAAATTACTGTATTGGTTACTCCATATCCTCCTTATGGATCAGATCTATCACCATTAAACTTTATAGTTTCTTCAAAACGTCAGTGGTTTTCATAAGATGTTTTGAAGTGCCATATAGGAATGGATTAAGGAAATACTAAAAAGATTTTTTGCAAATGAAAAGCAAAATTGTTCAAAAACTTTCAAATGACAATTTTGTTGGAAAATGGTATATGATTAAAACAAATGATCTTTATTACTTTAAAACTAGTCATGTTATTCTACCACTTCCAAAATAATTTAATCTATCTTTCAACCCTTGTATACCAAACCATAGATTTTCATAGTTGGAAAAGGACTTCTTTATACAAAATAGCATTTCTCACTAATAATCTAAACCATAGATTTTTTAAAGTCAATTGTCTATACATATGCTTGTTTTCTCCGATCAACTTTCAAAGGCCTGAATAGTTCACTATTCTTAGATGAATTCTTAGCTTTTGGAATAGTTTTTTGTTCAACAAATAACAATTTATTTTTTCCATGAGTTGAATGATAACTTTTTAATGACACTATTTTTTATAACTGGTTACAATCAGTAATTTAAAAATTTTTAACTCTGCATTAGTATCATTTGCTATATATATGCTATCATCTAATATTGCTGATTAAAAAAGTTAATTGTACTTTGATATTGAATAAAGTTGGAAACTATTCAGTATAAATTTCAGTCAGTATTATCCTGCAATTCCATTAAAAAGTGATTGTATCTAATTGATCTACAAAAATGTTCTAAACATTAACTAAAGCTGATATGTTTGGAACATTCAATAAAAAAAATAAAGAGTTTGTTTTTGACATTGTATTTTAAATATTTAAATACAATATTTGGTTAAGCAAACAAAAGTATTTTATTCTCACTTTTTTTTTTTTTTTGCTTTATTTGTAGTGAAAATACTTTTCTACTGAAGTCCTCATCAGCTGTTATAAAAACCAGATGATGGGCATCAAGAAAACCAAAAAATTTCTGAGAGAATGAAAATTTCTCTAAGTGGCCTTAACCCAGCAGTGTATTCATATACTTTAAAATGGTATTGAGTTTACTGCAGTTTGATGACATTGTGTATATGTAAGCACAAATATCATTATAAGATTAAAAATTACATCAATGTATAACAAAAAGTGATCACTATTAAGGAAAGATCTTTAATTTTTAAAAAAAGAAAACCAAACTAAAGTATAGAAAATTAAGTATGATGAAACTTAATTAAATTCTAATTTTTATATACAGTTGATTCCATTTAATTGGGGCAGCTGCTTTATTGGACCAAATCTCAAAGAATGGAAACCAAGCTAATTAATTAATACATAATTTAATTGCTTAATTGGGACAGTAGCAGAAAAGGAATTTAGCAAGTTTTGATATATTTTAGGGATCTTCCGAAAATATGTAGACACTAAGTACACTAATGTCGTGTAGGCCTAACGATTGGCAGAGACAAAGCGATTTTGTATTTCGCTCAGGTGGATGTTTTTCTGGAGGGGGTCACCATAGCAGGATGTATCACACGGGGATCCTGAGATGGACCTGAATGTGAGCTATTGACCCTGCTCTGGATTGGACTGGATGATCCTTTTAAAAGCGAAGGGACAAAGATCCTCGGACAATTTTTCAAGGTCTGTTGACTGAGTTGGAAGACAGCTAGTTTCCTTGTAAGGTATTATATGCATAATTATGTCTAGATTCAAACAGCAGCCATCCGATTGTTGAGATCAGCATCCGGAGCTGGCAGATTTTATGGATGCTCCTGCCGAAGTGGTCCATCTCCAAGTAAAGGAAACTGTGCTCAAAGGAGACTATAAGGTGACTTTTGGATGAACCCCTTCCTTTCTAACTAAAAAGGGAGAAAGGAAAAATTATTTGATCAGGAATGAATCGAATGGTCAACCCTTGTGTACATCACTACTAATACTGTATTTGGCAACACTAGCATGATGCGAATCAATTATCTATCGTTGTGAGTCTGGCAAATTTATAGTACAAATATTTTCTGTATTTTGGTTTAATAAGGCATTAAAATGGATACCTAATTATTTATTTACCTATGTATTACATGTTTTTTTTTAGAATTTATTATTAGTTTGTTTACTTGAGGCAGCTTCTTAACTGGGCCAAAATAGATTAACCATAACATGTCCCAATTAAGTGGTTAAGTGGATTCGAATACTTGTATGTATGTATGTATGTATGTATGTATGTATGTATATACACAAGTATTACAACAACAAATGAGGTATGCAGCCATTTTGAGAAATCGAATGTTAAGAAAAAATTCTGATCATTATTATTGTATTCAAAGTTAATTTTGTAAAGTTAATAAAGTTTAATCATTGTTCTATAATAATAACAAAACAAATAAGTAAATAATAAAGTTGAAGTTAACCAAATATATTTAATTAATTAGTAATTAATTAATTTTTGTAACTTCAACTTCAGCAGTTTTTGTTTTATTACAATTCAAGTTTTATGAACTTTTGTACTATATTATTCTAGAAAAAATCTTTATATGTACTGTACTTGTATGTATTTGAACAGGGTTCAATCAAACTCACAATTCTAATAAGTATAGAAATTAATTGAGCATTTATAATATAATTTTAGGCACAAGAAATTTCTCAAAGCATCTTGTTAGGTGTATTGAGTTCACGTGTATGGTTCAAATTCTTTATTCGAATTTAATTTTACCTGAAGACGACGTGCTTATTTACGTCGAAAGCGCTCGTAAATTAAAAATAATTACAAGTATATTTAACGCCTCATAGACTGACGTTCTTGGAAGTTTTGATTCTCAAAGCATCCTTTATCAGCCTAAAGCTGAATATTTAGAGTATAATGATAAAAATATTATAAAATTAAAAATTGTAATAAAATAAATATTTCCTAGTTAACTTAGTTATCACAAAAAATAATCATCTGTTTTGTGTAAAAATGAAAACATTCTTGAAAAATTATAATAGTTTTATAAATTCATTAACATATAGTGCATTATGTCTGCTTGATATTTAGAGTGCATACTGTAAAGTGTTTGCTTGGGATATTATTACACAAGCTAGTAAGTGCATTTATTTTGCAATTTTGTTTGGTAATGGCTATAACAAGTTACTTTGGAATGTTGAATCAAATAGTGGCTAACTGCAAAATGAAAGTGCTTATTAGTCTGTGAGACAACTTCCCAGGAGACACTTAATGTTCTATATAATAAGTATCAAGCAGGGATGATGCATTATGTTTTCAAATCAAATCTGTTTCTCTGTTGATGTGATTTTTAATAAATCTATTTCCATTTTGGTACCAAATGGATAATGTTAAATATCCTTCTGCTTAGAAAGAAAGAAAAAAATGTCTAGACAGGTTTAAAATTTAGAATTCACAATAGTTTATTCAGTACATTTACTTTATTTTTTAAGTTAATGTTTAAAAGATGTAAAGTTTCCAAAACTTTTTAACCCTAAAATTATGTAAGCAACTCTAGTTAGATTATCTTGCAATGCTTTGATCACAAAGGTGATCAAATTGTTTATTGAGTGATTAAGAATTTGCTTTGAAACTTTCAGAATTTAAAAAGTTTTCAATTATCAGAATAAAGGAAAGGAGAACACAAACTGGAAACTTTTCAAAATAGCAGAGAGCCTTTTTTCTTCCAGCAACAATATTTAATGATTAGAAAAGGATGAAACATTATTTCAGCAGATTTCCAATATATCAAAGCAAACAGATTATATGAGAATAATTTCTATAAAGTTTGTATAATATATCAACATTTTTATAAAAAAATCAATAAATTTAATGTTTGAATTCTTAGAACAATATTCTAATGTGAAGTAGTCTAGTTTATTCATTAAAAGAAATTTATCTTGAAGATAAATTAATTTTAATCCATAATTATTAAGTTCACTGAGTAAAGGTTCCAATATAATCATTGCTTTTTTTGTGATATTTTAGAAAGTAACAGTTTTTGAATTTAATTTGAATGCTTTTTATCTATATGCATTATTAATTCATTTATAGTCTTAAGTAACATAGCATTGCTGTTTTCATTACATTTTATATATTATAACTTTTATAATTGTTTGATAGTTTTGTATTAAAGAAAACAGTATCATCTCTATTAGTGAAAAAGTTACTCTTAAATTTTAACTTGAGGAGTTACATCTACAATGGTATACACTTTTCCTACTACTATTCAAATTTTTATATTTTGACTAAAAATTTCTTCTCGGTGTAAAAAAGTGAATGAAAAATGCATTGTCATTATTTGATTTTTATTTTTTATGTAAGTCTAAAAATTATATTGTGTTATTAAAAAATTAAATGGGTTCATGTTTTATAATTTTACATCTTTCAGTTAATTTGTAGATTTCAGTGTAAGAATTTTTGCTTTTACTACTGAAAAACCAAGAATTCATGTGTGAGTTGTTCAGTAGTACTTTTCCATTAAGTTTTCAGTAATCAAAATCTAAGAATAAAATTCAGGAAGTGATAAATGGTCAAGAACATCCTAACTAAAACTGCAATAAATTGCTGGTTAGTCAAAGAAACATCTAGTCTGACATTCTATTTTGTTGACAGATATCTTTTCTGATCTAAGAGCTCACTAATTTTGCAAAGAAAGAACACTTCAAGAATTTAGAATTTAACCCGTGTATAAAATGTACATAACACATAGTATCAAAATTCTAAGCAAACTTGTACAGCCCAATAATAATCAAAAGACATGAACAAAATTTTTTTTTTTTTATATTATTTGAATTTTTGTAAATGCCATATTTTAATAGTTCATGCACTTCTTTTTATATGTAATTACTGAGAACTACTGCAATTATTTTTTATTTATTTGAATATTTTTATATTATTCAATCTTGATTATAATTGCAATACTTGCCATTCAATGACATTACATGTATCATTTTGTGTAACTTATATAGAATAATCTTTGTAACACATTAATATGAAGTAAAAATTAGATAGGAATCTTGTACTTCATCATACGAAAACATTACAGCCAATAAGAAAACAATTCTATAATCACTATAATGATGTCATGTAAGAATTAAGATAATTATAATTGCCAACATAAGACATTGCATGGAGGAATCATGAAATAAACATTTCATTTCCTCCACACCAAAAGAATAAAGAACTTTTTATTAAGTAAATGGCATTTTTTTATATAATTATGAATGAAAGCATAGATATTTTATAAAAGTAGCAGAGATCAAACTGATAAAAGTTACTGTCTCTATGATGATTCTATTCATGGTATTAAGTAATAGAATATATTTTCTAAACATTTTTTTTATCTGTTAATAAATGAAATGAACCTATAATGATAAAGTATTTAAATAACAAAATTAAATAAATATTGCCATATTTTATCTGGTTTATTTATTTAAGATTTGTTTAGAATTAATTTCTGAGTAATTTTAGAAATTTTTAGGAGAAAAAGTAAACTTGGATTGGGATTTGAAACCAATTCTTGCAAAATAGACAATTTGTGTTACTGTATTAGCTAATTGGGCATCTTTTATATTTTTTAAAAATTATTAATTAAAGTCTAAGTCTAATTTTTGAAGTATTAATGATATAACTCTGCCTAACTCTAAACTAAATTTACTAATTTATAACCAAATATTGTTGATTTTTCTAGGTTAAAAATAATATGGGAAAATTTGTTGTTATTTAGCTATATAATTTAAGTTCTAGAATTGGTTTGATTTCATATATGACATGTTTAAACAAAAATATGGGGTATACATAAAAGATTATAGCAGGTGTTTAATTGCACTTTAAAATTAACAAAGATTAACAAAGTGTGAAAAGAAAAAGTAACATTTTCAGTTTACCTTATAAGTGTTCAATGTGATCTTCGTTTGTCATGTGACACACATCCTACATGTAGGCTAATTCTTCCTATACCTTAACCAGCATTTCTTGAGTGATGGTAGCAACAGCTTCTTCAATCCTGTGTCTGAACTTGGGCAGGTTAGTAGGCAGTTGGGGGTATGTAGACTCAGCCCTTTACAACTCCCCCAAAAAAATTGCAAGGGGTGAAATTCGGTAATCTTGGTGGCCACACGAGATAAGCCCTGTCATCGAGTCCATGGCTACCAATCCAGCGGTCAGTGACAACATCATTCAACCAACCTAATACAAACAACTAAAATGTTTTCCTTGCTCTTTTCTTCTAGCTTATAACCAACTTTGCACACCTAATGTAAGTGATACTATAACGAATTCAAACTGCTATATTCTTTTATGTACAGTACAGTACACCCTGTATAATGTAGCAGACAAATTCTATATTGTATTTAATGTAAACACAAATTTTTTTTAATATTTGCAGCTGTGAAATATTCTAGTAGAAATGTGGAATGTAATATCTTCAATTAGAATTCTGTATAGTTTTTGTTTACATTGTGTGTTATTTTGTATATTTTCATTTAACAGAATGTCCCTTTGTTATCTTAATTGTTAGCCTTTATTTATGTGAGTTCTTCCATGTTTTGAAAAGTAATTAATTGTTGATAGTGTTATCTGTTTCTGTTTCTGTTAATATCCGTTAAGAGATGAAGAATGCATGTTTCATAAAATATAAAACAAATGGTTTAAAAAAAAAAAATATTTAGTTGATGACGACAATACATGACAGTGTTACTAATACAATACATTAGCATCGTGTTATAGGGGGTCTACTGTAATCAGAACAATGTATTTTCTCAGCTATTTCTTTATAAGTTGTGTTTTTACCATATGTGCATATTTTGGTTTTTTTTCCAAAATATTGAATTTTTGGAATATTTTGCCATCCATAATAATCTGACCAAATCATTATATCACCCATTTGTCTCTTGGACAACAATCTTTTCTCAAATCATGCCAGTAGCATTGGAATCCATCAGGACAATCCAAATTGAACCATTTTTTTTAATCTGAAAAGATGACATTCTTCCAGTTTTTATTCCATGTCATTGTTGTTGTAAACTCCAATCTCATTCTTTCATGCTAGCCAGTCAAAAGGGAAATCTTCCTTATGTATTTTAAGTTTGGTGATTTTCATAACATTCTTTGGACAGCTTGAAAGATGGCCCTTTATGTTACATTACTTTTAAATTTTGTTGTAGAACTGAAACTGTTGCTGGCACAATAGAATCTACACTCGAGAACCTTTATAACACAGTAACAGCAAAATTTTAATGAATACTAATGTTTTCGACCACAAGCTCGGTCTTCATCAGGTTTACAACCAGTGAGATTCGAACATGGAACTTAGAACAACATGTTTAAAAATTATTTTTTAAACATGGAACAATTTACACATGTGTAGA
Source organism: Centruroides sculpturatus (assembly GCF_000671375.1). Taxonomy (NCBI): domain Eukaryota; kingdom Metazoa; phylum Arthropoda; class Arachnida; order Scorpiones; family Buthidae; genus Centruroides; species Centruroides sculpturatus. Next base: position 365,886 of record NW_019384824.1, read on the forward strand.
CAACCTTTAACTGTATACATTACCATTTCTTCTCACTCCTATGCCCTTCAAAGGGCATGGTGATATTATGAATTGACGACTTTAATTGTATCTTTCCACTGCTCTCTGTGTTGTGCCATGTGGATGGATGGCTTCATACATTGTATGTCCTGTAATCATCATTACTTTGTCTGCCCACCTAATCCGACATCTGCCTCTAAGGTGTTTGCCATTGATCTTCCCATTGATTTTTGTGTCTGGAAATATGTCCCAAGAAGCAAAAGTAGGATTGGTATATTTTTGTGGTAAGGCGTGTTGTGATTTTCAGTTGATTTAGGATGGAGCAATTTGTTCGGTGCTCTGTCCAAGAGATTCTCAGCATTCTTCTGTGTGTCCATATTTTAAAAGGAACAAAGTTTCTTCTGAGAAGTGGCATTTATGGCCCAGGTTTCCAGGGCATAAGTGGCAATTGGAAAAATAAGCATTCTTATGAGCTTTAGTTTATTAAAAATAGTGATTGCAGAATATTTCCAAATTCTAAATAATTTAGAGGTTGCATTGTGAGCAAGGCAAATTCTGCATTTAATTTCATTATTGCATCCTCCTTCATTTGTAAAAAGTGATCCAAGATAAACAAATTCATTCACCACCTTATAGCCTGCAATTTCCTTACTCTGTGTCAAGGAACGATCAATCAATTATCATAACTTTCGTTTTACTTCCATTAATCAGCAATCCATATTCCCTGCTTTCAGTTTCAAGATGTTTCATAATATATTCAAGTTTGATTCATTGGATGCTATAATAAGTGTATTGTCAGTGTATCTCAGGTTAACTTTATGGTCCCAGATGGAAATGCCTCCGTCCCAGCTATCTAATACCCAGTTATCTTCTCATGATTATTTCAGAATAAGCATTAAAGAGTAAAGGGGAAAGAATACATCACTGTCTTACACCAGCTTCAGATGTAAAATACATTACCATAGCAATAAAAATATTTCCACACTATAGACAATAATTAATAAGATATAACTAGGCCTATTGACATATAAAGAGGCTGCTAAATGCTAGTGTTGCCCATTCCAAAAGGAATGGGCAACACTAGCATTTAGCATAGGAGTATCTCCATGCATAGGAAACCTTATTGGCATCCTTTGAATTAATACGGTTGCTGGCCAAGCTTTGTAGATTTCTGATATATCCAGGTTTTGCAAGTGTTCAATTTGACATGACCATCTAACCAACTTGGCTTTATGGAGGTCTTCTTGTATGTCAGGGTCATGGCATAGGTAGACAGGGCAGTAGTATGTCTCTTGTTGGCAATATCATACATGTGCTCATGTACTCTTTTACTTAATGAATGCTTTGTGGACCCGATGTATACTAAATCACTTTGGAATCTGTAGTCTCTGAGGGGAATCGTGTAGACACCTGGGGCCCAACTTTCATTGGCCCTATCTTTGCTGTTGCGCAGTAGCCCATACACTGTGTTGGATCTTCTATAGGCAATGTAAAATTTTGTTGTTACTGTATTATAAAGGTTCTCAAGTGTAGATTGTCATTTCCAGTAACTCAGTAAGAAGTTGTTTAATGGCACAATAGAATATCAGTATCTTGATGGTGGCTTAAACTTTTGGACACCCTTTGCTGCCGTTCTTTTATTAAATATTCTCATCTGTGAGAAAATTCTGATGGTATCCATGTTCTTATTCAACTGGCATGCAGTTTCACATTTAACATGTTTATTTGCATTCCAAACTTTGATTTTTTCAGAAGACAATTGAATGCCTTTTCCATGTTGTGGAAATTCAACAAATTGCCATCAAGCATTTTTCTTGCATTTTTCTTTAGAGCTTAAGACCAAGTTTTCCTGTTTAAAGTTTTTGTGGATTCTTTTGAGCCTCCACTGCCACTCATGAGAAAATAATTGTCTCACTTTTAATACATTAAACTGAAATCTCAGCCTAAATTACCTGTATATTCTACATTACCTGAATGACAACTTATATGATTATTTGCAGGTGGCCCATCCTGTGTTTCTTCTGTTGAAATACAAATGGACATTAAAATCAACGTGGCCGAAACACAACAGATATTACTGTTGGAAAAATTTTATTGCTATATGTCAAAAATACGATAATATGTGATCTGTTAGCATGTCATGCATAAAATTTTAGTGTTTTTTTTTTATTATTATTATCTTTCACATCACAGAACTGGCGTAGAGATGAAAACTATATCACAATGAGTGCAAATAGTTTGAGTATTGTTTATAGTTTAGTGTTCCCATAAATAAAGGACAGTTTAAGAAATGCTTACATGTATTTAATCATAAAAAAGCATAGTCTACTAACAATAAAAAGAAAACACAATTTCAAAAGAAAAATGAAGCAGTTTTTATGGAAGTTAATAATTTTTCATAGATGGATAGATGGTATTTTTTCCAATAATTAAGTTTTTATCAAAATCAAAAAATAAATTATTATTATTTATTTATTATTTTTTTTTTTTTAATTTTGTAATGTTACATTGATTACATGAAATATCATACATTGATACTGTATTTTTAAAAACTTTCCAAAAACTATTTAGTTGCAATGGAAATGATTGAAATATTTATTTGAATGTGTGAAGAAATGAACATCTTCATGGATAGTTATAATTTTAAAAATGCTGTAATAAAAAAAAATCAATTTCAGTGAGATATAAGATAAAGCATTTAGGTCAGGCAAGCAAAATTTTTTATGGATGTCATATGGGTCATATTTTGATCATAAAATTATTTGCAGGCCACAGTTTTTTTACAAAAGTTGATAATAAAATACAGAATTTCATTATTTACAAATATTGTGTTCACAGCCTACCAAAACAGTGCATAAATTTGATGAAGTTGTTTCTTTATTTATCAATTTTAGTGTCTAAAGATAAGTAATTTGATAAAAAATAATGGAAATATATTTTTTTTAATGCTGCATAAATATTAATTCACTTAATTTATTCTAATAATGTTTAATTAAACCTGATTTCAATTACCTAGTTTTTTACATTATTCATTACATCTAGAAAAAAAAAGCATTACATGCTGTTAGTTGCATTTTATACCAAAGATAAAAAATTTTTTCTAAAAGTTGCAACAATACTTGCAATTTTCCTTCACTTGAGCTCAAAAGGACAGATAACTATTTTAAAGACACGAGGAGAGTCGAACAGAAATGCAGCAAAGTAATTAAATTCATGGTGTAATCAACAGTTATTCAAAATTAGAAGACAATTATAGCAAGAAGAAACAGACTCCACTTTTTGCCATAAGTGTCCATCAAAGCCTTGTCAGGTCATCCACCAGTATTACCCCAGCATGAGAAGCAACTAGTTCTTCATGATTTCAGTAACACAGATGTGTTCTTGGGCAAAATTTCAAACTGTAGATGTAGAAGTAAATTGTAAATTCATAAGGATACTTAAAATGAAGGAAGAAAAATTCATTCTTAAAACCATTTTATAAGCAAACAAAAGTGAATTTTGAAACAAGAAAAAAATGACCAGGAAGAAGGAATTGCAAAAATTGATATTCAAAGATGAGAATAAATTTAATTTAGACAGTCCAGATGAATAACTGTATTACTGGCATGATCTATGCAGGGATGAAGACCTTTTCTCTGAAAGGTTACAAGGTGGTGACTTGTGACTCTATGATTTGGATATGGCTGGTAAAGAAAAATCAATATTGATTTTGTCAAAGGTTGGATGTATGCCAAAAACAATCAGGAATTACCAGAAAATCATCTAATCCCATTTGAAGAAAAGATTAGTGTGACAGTTGGGAATTTTAGCAGGACAACTCATCAGTCTGCAACACCAACAGTATCTATGAATGATTTTTAGAGAATAGTATACAAGTTATGGGCTGGCCACCTTATTCTCTTACTCAACTTAGATCAGTTTACAGTATGGAAAGCACTTTAAAAAAGTGGATGAACTGAAATTGCAATTATTAGTAGTTAGGAAGAAATTACACCTCAAATATTACAAAATCTGATAAAGATTATGCCAAAAAGAATGATTAATGTTATTTATTATTATGTTAACCAAAAAGAATGATTTATTCCATTTTGTGTAATGTTTAAGCAAATAATCCAATTCCTCCCATTTTAAAATCCATTCCACTCTCAACATATATTTCAATACAATATGATTCAATATTTTTGAACATACAAATTATTATTTTAAATTGGATTCCATCAAATCTGTCAAAGAAAGGGCAACATTCACCTGAAGCAGGACTCTGGAGGAGCCTGAAATGTTAATGAAGTGAATTTTTTCCAACACCTGGCTTTAGGTTTTGGGTGAGAGTTCTTTAACACCCTGTGTAAAGTGTTCTCTATAGTCTGATTAATGTTCTTAAAAAAATATAAATGGTATAGGTCAGGGGTAGCAAACCTTTGGCTTGGTGCCCAAAGTGACATGTAAGGAGAAATCATCTGACGTAACATATCATACGATTTCAATTTATCATCTGTCTTTTTCAAGCTTCCATTTGGTTTATCTTCTGATCATCCTTTTTCAACCAGCTTTTTTATGTTTATTCTAATCAAAGCATATTCATTTAATTTCATTAAATATTGTTATTCGAAGTTTAAAACTTTAGCATGCATAAACGTTTTTAAAGCTAATTATGTTTACTGTATGGCATGCAAGCTCAAAAAGGTTTGCCATCCCTGGTATAGGATATAGGTTATTAAAACATATACTGTATGCAACAGAATATATAAAGTGGATTTACATTTATCCAACACTAAAAATTTTGTTTTTGCTACTGTCTTTTAAATGCTTATTTTTAAACACTAGAATTTATAAAAAAAAACAATTGATAATACTTATCAGGCATTGTGATGTTTGATATACTTATATGTATATAGAAACATAACCAAACCACAAGATAATTGCCTTAAATAAGCCTTATTATTTAAAGCATATATAAGCCTTATTATTTAAAGCAATCTTTGGTTATGTTTGGTAGTACATTAGAACCTCGAAAACTCGGCACTCGATAACCTGGCACTCCCGATAACTCGGCCACACCCTGGCAGGGCAAAAAATACTTAGTTAATTAATTTTCATTATAGACAGCTTTATAAAAGTATAAAAGCTCTCATAAAGTATTTTTCTGAGGTCTGTCTTATCAGGTAAATTACTGTACACAGTGTATTCATTAATTTTCATTTTCATGTAGTAAAGGCTCTATGCCTTCATAAAGGACGTACTTTTCCTTTGTTTAAGGGTATTTGGGCAGTTTATTCTCTGTTGTATTCTCAAGTAAACAATACATACAAGTACAGTACAATATTTTCTGAGGAAACACGCATACTTATCCTTTTTTAACCCCATTCCCGATAACCCGGCATTTTCACAAACTCGGCCACCCTTCGGTCCACATTAGGCCGAGTTTTCGAGGCTCTACTGTATTTATTTTAATAAAATATTACAAGTCTAATAACCATTAATTACCGAGTCTTGGGTTAGCCAAAAATACAGTTGATTTACATGCTCTAATATCCAAAATGATGTTTGCATTAGCACCTTAATTCAATTTGTACAAAATCTTAAAGCTTTTTTATAATAAAATTATTTATAAATAGTATATTAATATTTGAATCAGTATTACATATATCTTGTGTTCACCAAATAAAGAATAATTATATAAAAATATAATTTTCTAGGTTTCTGCTTTATTCACAAAAAAAAAGTTTAGAAAATTCTAAAAATAAAAGGAACTCTGTAATTTATATTTGTGCTATTAATTCAATAAAAATGCTTTTTTCATCAAACAAGGTAAAATTAAACATATTTTATTTCTTGAAAAAATAATCTCTTCACTTTCAAATTGAGAGCTAAATTAAATTAAAAGAAAATTGAATACGTTTATATATTTTGAGATTTCAAAAATTTTTTGGTTTAGTAATTTTGAATCATAATCATTAAAATACACTGAATTTAAAACTTTCTCAAAATTATATTTAAATTAGTAAATAATGAAATTTATCATAGAAAAAATTTGAGAAAATTTCAGACAGCATTAATGTAGTTTGCATGGATGACTTTTTTATATTAGAGATATAAAGAAATTAATAAATTGATATACAATCAAAGAAATTGAATGTAATTCCAAATTTTCAAACTATTATGTTTTATTACATAGGAACATGTTAGAAAGTGACTAAATTAGTTTTATTATTATTAAAGTTATTGGATGTTTTGAAATTTAAGTTCACTATATTCGAGTGTTTAATTTGACATTTTTTACAATGAATTTGATTGTCAAATGAATCATTCAAAAATTAGATCAGTATTGATTATTTTTATAGTATTTTCTGCATTTTGTAATTCTTACTGTCAGATATCACTACATAGCATCATACGTATAAACAATAAACAGAAAAAGCCATTACCAGCAGCTCTTTCTGTTTACACAAGTAACCAGCTAAGAATATTTTTCGTCATATATTTGTATAGTTTGAGATTCAGTTTCAATATGATCCAATTTCGGTATTGATTTATATCAGTACAGTACATAACAAATGTTTACTTTATCATTATAGAAACAATGTTTAAAAATTGTAGTGATTTTTATTAGAAATAAGAGAAATTTTTTAAATGCGTGTATTGCATGGACACAAAAGTATTTCACGCTTTAACATAAGATGTTATACAGATTGATAACAATGAAAAATTTATAGAAATTGGAATAAATTAGAAAAATTTATAAACAGTAAAATGGAAAAAATGAATTAACTGAAATTAATGTAATTTTTGTATTTATATTGAGTCACAGCTTACAAAACCAAACCTTGAAATTGAATAAGATAATTACTTTTGTCGTTTATTTTGTTGGGTGTCATTCCTTCAGAATTTTAACTACTAGTGAAATATGTCATTACTTACAGGTTATAACAAGTAATACTATAATTAGAAATTACTGTGACTGTAAGTGTGTCGACAATACAATAATCCTATCAAAGATAGAAAATTCAATAGCTATGCATAAAATTTGGATGACTGTTTAAATATTTTCACCCAAATTTTCATAAGTCATTGAATTAGAATATCAACAAAAAATATACTTAAAAGTAACTAATAAGTAGAAGAAAAAGGGAATAAAAATTAAATTTATTCTAAAACTCTAAAACTAAGGTGAAATGATCTGTCTATCTTATTGTCTATTACAATGATACACAGTTAACTAAATAAAAACTAAATAACTAAAGTTCAAAGCCATTTTGTTGAAACCCTTGATTTATCTATCTGTGAAAAATAGTAATCCGTTTTTAAGAGTCTTGATCATAAATTTTTATTTTCTAACTTTTGTTTTGATATGTTATGCAACAGTTCCATCAGTCTGTTACTAAGGTAGCTGGGGTATGTCCCATGACACATGTTGTGATACATTCACATTCTTAGATAAAACAAAAAAGAATTGAAGAGACTGGTTTCTTCTTTTGCTTTAGAGCAATCAATTAGAAGTTTGACTTGAAAATTTTGTGATGAAATTGTTGCTGACAACTGAGTTTGACTTTCCAAAACTTACAACTTAGGAACTTGTTGAAAAAGATAGAAATGTTTTCATCTGCTTTAAAATTATTTATTTATTATTAAATTATTTGTTCCTAATGAGCAATTGTTCCAGATTTGACTTAAATAAGTGTAAGATCATCTGATCACAACTGTAATTTAATATTAAGAGTTAGTGTAATATAAGATAGCATTATATTTACTGCGTGAAATTGTTTATAATTAGAATTTTATTGTTCATTAATCACTTCTTTGGGTATTGGGTATTCATTCTTATCTACGGTACAAACTATAGTTCTGAAAGTCCTTACATTTATTTTGTCATTTTGCTAGCAAAAATTTTTATGCCAGTTCAATAAAAGTGCACTTCAGTTATCTGGTAAAAGCAGGGCTGTGGAGTCGCATAAAAATCTACCAACTCCGACTCTGACTCCGTTTCATATACATAACAAGTTAGTAAGTAAAAGGGAGTTGGAGTTGGCGGATTTCGACTAAAACACCAAAAGTCCATGACTCCGACTCCACAGCCCTGGGTAAAAGATAATTTAATATGAATATTTTAAACTTTTTAAATGCCATATTAAAATTCCCATATCAGTTATATAAACAAAACAATATTTCTAAAACTTAATATCCAAAAACAAAACTTATACAAATTTATATCAAACTGAATATATTAAAAAAATCATTATTTCTTATTATATTACAAGCAGCAATACCATATGGACAAATAAAGCTTCTCCCAATAACTACATTCCCAAATTAAATGCTAATGTTGATGTGAAAGGAAGTAAAAATATAATCTGTATGCTAAGACATATTTTATTATTTTGTATTAGATGGTGCTATGTTGGGGGGTTTAACATTTTTTGGTCATAGGTTACAATCTTCTTTGGTCTGCTACGTCTGTGTGTGTAGAATGTTGTCTCCTTTCATTCAGCTTTTCTTTGTGTTACATCTAACTATATTTCTGTGCAACACTAGATTCATTTATTTGTTTTATTGTTTTATAGAGATGGACTTTAATCTAGCTCACGGTTGTACTTATGAATTTATTGTACTTTTAATAGTGTGTTTAGAAACAAGTGTATCTTATATACAGTCAAACCTTAGTTTTTGAACACCACATTTTCTGAACAAAAGGGCATCCAAGAATTTGCCTTTTAAAAATGCTTAGGTCAAATTAAATGACAAAAATTTATTATATATAATACAGTATTTTTTTTAATATACAATATTACATTGCATTTTTAGCATGAAATATGGTAAAAAAAAAAGTAAAAAAGCTCTATTTTGGGGGTTAGGAACAGATTAATCCATTTTATATTGTCTCTTATGGGAAAATTTGTTTCGGTTTTAGAATTACTTTTAGGAACAAATTATGTTCGAAAACCAAAGTTTGTCTGTAACTCTAATTTGATACAGTTCCCATTAGTAATAGCTGTAGACATCCAAAAGTAGTATGATAATCAACTATTGACTTAACATTGTAAATTATTGTTATCCCAACACAGATGTAGATGAGATTAATTGGTAGTGATGTCATAGTATATCATACCTTAGTGCAAGACTTTTTAATCAACATATATAATATAAAATATGCTCTAGAAACATTTATTTGTTTAAACTGAAAAAGGCTACATGAAATAACTATGTAATAAATTGAAATATTCAGTTACAAAATTACTGTACAAAGGAAAACTAGAAATGTAAAATCTAAAACAGGAACACCTCTACCATGAAATAAGAAAAAATATTTTTGCATCACAGTTGTGAAGTTTTTGTTTTTCAATTAGGAAATTAGCATTAGCATTAGAATTAGCAACATGCCACTATAAGCCTTTCTACACTTAGTAATGACAAAATTGTGCAGTTTTTAGAAAGTACAGTACAACTAATTTTAACACATTGGAAAGAGTAAAAGAAACACTTAACAGAATAAAAACTCTTAATCAGAATTTTAAGTTATTGAAGTATTGATTTCAATAACTTAAAATTCAAGTTCCCAGCAATGTAACAAAATTTATCTTAAATATTTATTGATTTGTAAATCTGTCATCATATTCTATTAAATCAAACATACATTATTCATATTGTAATAAACAATATAAAAATTTAACAATAATTTTTTTGTGATAAGACATACAATCAAAATCACAATTCAATGCAGGTACTAATCTACTGATTGTATTTATTTTTAAAGAGGAGTATTGTTCTCTATAAAATTTCATTTGCAAAGACTCATTCATATAGGAGTTATGAGCAATCAAAATATGCATCAGCAAATATTTGTTAGTGGTTTATTAGCAATATCAAAAGAAATTTTTAAATATAATTTATTGTACAAAGTTATTACAGTAATGCCTCTTGACAAAAGAATGAGTGAAAACTTTCCACCATGAGCATCTAATGAACACACAATTGGACTAGTTACTACAGGTCATTTGCTCACTTTCAGATTAAAAACAAAAAGCAAGTGGTCTAATGGGCTCATTTACATCTTTATGAAAATAACCAGATTTTGTCCACATACAAAAATCAAATCTTAATATTGTAGTGAGAATTAATTATGAATTGAGGTTGGGTTGAATGAAAACAAAATTTTTTAAATCAGAACTTTTAGCTTGCAGGGTACTAGTAACTCCTATATGAATTGGCCTTTGCCATTGAAATTTTGCATAGAGAGAGAACAATATTTCCTTAATAAAAATAAAAATACAATCAGCAGATTGGGACCTGCATTGGGTTGTGATTTTGATTGTTATATTAACTAACATTATTGTGAAACTGAAAGGTTGTTTTATAAAAATTTAATTTACACTAACAATTGAATGATTTTATTAGTCTAATATGGAAAAAGCCATTGCCAAACTAGCATCAACTAGAGTTAAATTACATCATCAAACTTCTATTGTGATGTTACCCTACTGTCTGATGTGTTTGATGTCTCAAGTCTGAAAATATCTTTCTCTGATAGTAGATTCCATACTTGAAAATGAGGACAAAGATCAAAAGTCCATATATCCTATCATTAGAGACAACATAGTTTGCATTTACTTTCCTGACCTGACTAGTGTTAAATGGGAGACTTCATACAGCTAGTTGCGGTTTAGTCCAACTTTGTTTCTGTAGAGTTGCCTTTGTGCTACAATTTAGTTGTTTTATGGTGAGTTTGAGTAGAAAGTCTTACAACAGGTAAATAGGCTGACAGTGGAAGTTTTTCACTATAAGGTTTTCCTAACGATAAGTCTTTCGTTCAAGAATTGTGGTTCTCTAGCAGTTTGGATCATGCATGTTCCTTGCTCACTTCAGTTTTGTGATTATTAATTATTGGGCTGCAATTTGCAAAAACTGTAGACTTATAAATTGCCACTAGCACAGACTATCTTTGTGCCCTTTCTTAATCTGAAGAATGGAGTTAGATAGATGAAAGTTGAGACCAGATATTGAAACTCATGGCAGATTAACTCATACCCCAATTAACTATATACAAACTTCCAGTTTGGAAGTCACATTATTTCAATTCAAAAATGTTCTGAATGGAGTTGGATGACTGGCATAACTCCATTGTTAACAGAAAAAGTATGATGTACAGGGACAAGACACTCCTAAAATTGAGAGCATTGTGACATAAAATTGCACCCAAGTCTTGTGATGATGTCACAATAAATAATTGCTCATTTTCTGTCGTTGTTACCAAAAATTGTTTTAAACATGAAGTTGCCTTATACTATAATCTGTCTTGATTCTTATTTCTTACTTGGAAAGTATTACAAATTTGCTATCTTACTCAATCCAGTGATGATATAATATACTCAATTTTTTTAAAGTAGTTTTTTCAAAGATGTTTTGCTTGCAATCTTCCTGATTTATCCAAATTCACTGTCATTATATTTGTCTCCATTATCTAAAGACAACTATTATAAGGCCATCAAAACTTGATAAACAACAAATTTAATTTCTGATGATCATCTTAGGATTAACTATTTACACAAATTTAAATTTGAATGAGTGGAAGTATTCAATCAATAACTCTCAATCATCTGTGTATCAGAAAGTACACTGGAAATTTTCTATAAATGGACTAATAAAAAAATTCTATAATTTTGAATTTTCTATTCATATTGATTAAATTTGTGGAAGAATAAATTCATTGCTGATAAATTTTTAATATGTTTGCCAATGTAGCAATTTTAGGATGAACAATGTTCACTTGTTGCAGTTGCATAGTCTAGCTATTAATCTGTCTTTAACCAGATTTTTTTCTGTACTTCATAGTCATATTTTTAAAAAATTGCTGGCTCCTGTCTTTTCATAAAGCAGAGAGAATAATGTAATGACTATATTTCATTGTCAGATTTCCAAAAGGTTTATATTATTCCATCATAAATTAAGCATTGTCTCACTGATCACTAAGGGCTGGATTTGTATGCACATGCATGTATTTTCTTTACATGCTGTGTTGTTGAAACTTCAGTATAAGCACAAATAGATAAAATTGTCTGATAATGTATATGAACCTACAACCTCCACTTACCATGCATAACTGGCAAGTGCATCATACAGTAAGTGGAGGTTGCAGGTTCAAGTCCCATGCCAGATTAGTTCTTTTCTTCCAGGATGTTCTAAATTATTATAATTATTAATTTAGATAAGAGATGGTACCTAACATCTACCTGTGGTATCAAATTACTTATTTTCTAATTATTAATTATAGTATTTTAATAGTCCGATTAATTATAGTGATCATTTGGCTTAAATGATTGTTAGAAGCATTAGAAATTTATAGAGCTGACAAGATCAGAAATTGCATCAACTCAGATTGTATTCCAGTACTACAAGCCTGGAAATATTATTTAGACTGTCACAAAATTTAATTTTATTAATAATTTCATTTTTACATTACACCTTGTAAAAAAATATTGCAGTGTTCAATTGTTAGAACTGATTTTTATTTGGTATTTCTCCTGATGAGGACCGACAATTGTGGCGAAAACGTTTGACCAGTAAATTTTTCTACTTGTTTGCTGGAAATTGCATTTAGTTGTTATTTCTTTGAATATTATAGTTCCAGTTTATAAGTCTGTTTTTTTTTTATCATTTGGCTTAATAATGTTTAATTAAATATAAGGATGATAATTTCTCTCTTGTGAGTAAAACAGTCAAATTTCTGAACAAGAGTAAAATTCAACCTTAGAAATTCCAGCAGCTATAAATTTATTAGAATAAAAATATTTTCGACCAGTTTGACTACAGAGTAATCCCAGCAAAGAAAGAGTAGGAATGAGTCAGCCTGAGCTGGAAGGGTCTATGTCAAATGAAAGGGGTGGAGGAGAGACACGTAGGAGTTGACACATGGATCTTATCTCTTTTAGCTGTTTTGTTTTTTACATTTTTAAAAAGTTTTTGTATTATCTTTATCATAAATAATTTTATTGTTTTAGTTTTTTTTACAAATTTTATTACTGATTATGTGTCAACTCCCACATGTCTCCTTCCATCACTTTTATCTGACATAGACTCTTCCAGGCTTGCTGGTGTCTATCCTTTTGCTATGGTGGCTACAGCTTTTTCAGTTATATTTGAATATAAAATTATACAAATAGATATCAAACATGGTTTCTGCATATGGAACATGCACAGAAAAGATTGTTATACTGAGTCTATTTTACCTACAATGTTGGTTGAATCAATTCAACTAACATTGTAGGTAAAATAGCAAAACTAATGCTGAATTGCTAGGAAAGTATGTACCGGGAGTTTTGATCCTGGATATATAAAACGGATTGAAAAATTCTGTATTATAATGTATGCTACAAATCATTTCTTGATAAAAACTGTTTTGAGTGTTGAAATGTCTTTACATCAGTGCAGCATGAAGTGTCAAAACAAACCAAAGCAGTGATTGATGACAGGAAAGTTCTAGTTGCACTAAACTTTGGTAGAGTTTATATCAGTTGGGAATGAAACATTACTATCTACTTCCACACTAAATTTATAATTAGTTAATGACTTAATAAAAGTTTTTATTCATTTCTTCTATGAAAAACTTCATAGAAGAAATTTGTACAGGACTATGAACAAATAATATACACAACTACTTTAGATCAGTGACATAATTATAGGGCAAGGGAAATGAGGTTAATTCAGTTATCCTCAAAATCTTGTGAACAGTTGTACATATAGAAATAAATTTATTAATGATTGATTAGAAGACAGCATAGAAAGTTATAAAGTTATAAAACAGCAACTGCACACCGGGTTGTGTAAAAATAAATAAGACCCACTGGGCTCTTCTTCAGGTATAGTATACCTATACCTGAAGAAGAGCCCAGAAGGGGTTAAGAAAACGTTCGTATTGGAAAGATTAATTTCTATACACATCGGTTAAAGGTTCAAGTAGGTCTTATTTATTGTTATAAAGTTAGTTGAACATACAGTTTATTTGTTTTTACACCTTAAACATGAAACATTATTCTAATATGAGTACATGTTTTGGACATAATTTCCAAATATCTTGTGTAACCTATTGTCACATGTTTATCTCCTTCCATCTAAACAGTATGACAGAATAGCAGTTAGTAAGATGCATTTCAATTTACAAATTAGTGCTGCTTTTAACACACACAATTCAAATTTCAGGCATTTTAATGTGTGTACAGCATGGCATATATCTAGCATTGTCACATGCATATGTATGTGTATATATTGATGTTTATATGCATGCAAATTTAACCTGTACTGATCACTGTCTGAGAGTTACTATAGTTTTCTAGTTTAATTATTTACACAAAAAACAAAATACTTTTGTTAATGTGTTAAATGTCAAAATTCTTGTTAAATTCAGTAAGCAGATGAATACTGAGATAAGTTATCACACACAAATGGTAGCAGATTTTATTATTTATGTGGTAATTTCTACTTAATTAATTTAAGAATTCAATATTGTAGAAAATATAGTCTGTAAAACTAGTTGAAATGAATAATAATAAAATAATGTTCCAAAATACCAACAATACAATATTAAAACAAAAAAGTACTTTTGTCTTCTGTAATTGATAGTCTCTCCAATATTAAAGGAAGTAAAAATATTTTAACAAATTTCTTCTAATATTGGCTCATCAATTTTGTGAAACATTGTTTGAATATTATTGAATTCAGCACTGATTTTACAGATTGTCTAACTGTTCTCTATAGTTATAAAGACAACATTGAGATGATTGTATAAAACACCTTCTTTTAACACTAGACTGATGATTCAAATTCAGTTATAAAATTCTTGATATTGACAGGTTTTTCCTAGAAATTTTTATGATATCTGTCGCTTGAAATTAACATTATCAATTTTAATACTATATTGTTTGATATGAGAAAATATGAGAGTTTAGAAGAAGAGTGCCTTTTTATCATCCTGTCCCTATGTATTTGCTTAATTTGAGCTTATAAAATTGGGATTTGTTGCATTCATAACTTGATTTATTACTTTTTATTTTCAGTTGATTTTAAAATAGATTCATTATTATTTCTATCATTGAGAATAATGTTTGCATTACTTATATTTAAAAATAATATTTCAATTTATGTTCGAATATATGATGAATAGTCATCATTATTTGTTAGTCTTTCATTTGTAATTGAAAAGAAAGACAATATCTAGTTGATAAATGAGATAGATACGTTAACCAGGTGTAAAAGTCTGTGATAATCCTATTTGTGTTAAACTGTTTTTGGATTGTTCAAACAGTGATTTTTCCAGATGATTATGATAATTTTCAGATTTAGTCTTCACCACTACTGTTTTCTTTGTATTGTTCAGTTAATGTCTGAACTAATTGTTTATTTATTTTACATAATAAGGTAAAATGATGACAACATAGCAAATAATTACAGAAAGAACAGAAATGGATCATCATCTTGTTTAAGATCTGAACCAAGATAATAATGTTTCTGTTCTTTGAATAATTGGACTAATTCTTACTGATTTCCAGAAGATAAAAGTTTGACTTGTATAAGCTTGTCACATGTATCATACAATGAAAACTACACAGAAATAATTTGATATGCTCCATACCTAAGCAACTGCACAAATAGAAATTTTGCATGTATAAAAGTATAGAAACTACTATATGATGATATATTTTAAGCAAGTTAATAGTAAAACATTTCTGTTACATTAGAGCAGGGTGTAGTTCTTTTTATAGAAAGAAAAGTTTATTATGAAAATCCAGCAATTTTTTACATTACAAATATCATTTTTGATGATACAAATTTGTTATCAGTAGTCAAAAACTATTATTTTATATTATGCAAAATTAATTCTTTCAAACGGACTTCAAATTGATTAGATAAAAAAGAAATTTTGAGTAACAGTAACAAAATACCTTTGATAATCAGCAGTGAATTTGAAAGATTATTATAGTTTTATAGTTTCTCTTAAAAAGTGTAGATATACTGTAGGACTAACTTTTTTCTGCATAAAATAAACCAAGAATTGTTCATCACTATATACATAATTTCATAACATTCCCTTACCCTTAATTTCAATATGTTTCTTTAAGATAATTGTTTGAAAGTATTTGTTTACTTGTGCCCCAGGAATACAATCTGTGTATGAGTTGTGATTGTTCTTTATTCTGTTAAAATTCTTTAAACATTTTGAACAGTTTGTAAAAACAAAAAGATCTCCACACAAAGAAATATATAATCTATAAATTAAACAAATTAAGAAGTTTTTTAGATGAGACTCAAAAAATTTCTTATATTTGCTGAATATAGATTTAATATCTCTACAATGTATTTCATTCAATCATAAATAAGTTTTTCAAGAGTAATTTACAGATAATAGAAGCCATTTTTCAAAACAAATAAAGATCAAGTAAGATTCTTCTTTTTACAATTGTTACCTATGCCAAGAATGTTTTTTTTTTCTTTTGAGTATCAACTATAATATCTAATAATACAGCTTACTTTCATTTTAATTTTCATCTTTTTGTTCTATTAAATTTTGAAATAATTGCATAACTAAAAATATCTGATTTTCTAACTGTAATAATTAGAAAGGCACAGTCAATTTGAAAGAACAAAAGTTAGAAGTAACAATGGTTTTTTATAGTATAAGGTTGGAAAATGTTCTCATCTCTGTCAAGTTGTTTATATATAAATGTAAAAAAAATAACAAATTTTCACCAAAGGATTGAATTTTAGTTTTTATAAATTTGTAAAATGTTAGCATAACAAACTTCGTTTCATGCTTCTAATAATTAAACCCTTATATAATTTATATTAGTAACTGAAAATGTAATAAAAACTTAATTTTGTTACTTATATTTTTTAGGCAGTTATAGAGTAAATTATCAATATTTTGGCTAATGGTTGATTTAAATTTAAGATTTAACTTTTTCAACTTTTTCATACTCAATAAATGAACAAACTCAAAAGTCATTCTTGAGTTTATTAATATATTGGAGATTTGAATGGGAATAAAAATTTGAATTTATTAATTCATTATTAGCTGGCTATCAAAACATATTTTAATGCAGTAGAATCTGCTTATTAGAATTACATAGGTACCATTTGTTTTCAAGCCCCAAAACGTATGAAGTTAAAAAAGGAAACACTTATAAAATGTTATTTATCATATTCAGTATTTTAGTTAACATTATCTTCAGTTTAGGCATTTATCTAAGTTTAGATATTTAGAAATCTTATTCTTTAATCTGTTGTTATCAGTACAAGCAGGTCCCCAGTGTGATCATAATAAGTGTATTCTATTGTATTGTAAAGGAAATGTCATTAGTAATGAACTTACTTTTTTTTCAAAAAACTATTATGGTAATATTACATTAATAATAATGATTTGATAGTTTTTATTTTTATTTGATAAGCCAATTAAGTAGCAATTAATAATTGAAACAAACATTTTTATTTGCAGATACAAGAAGTATTGCTGCTAAAGATCTCAATGTACAATAAGTACGGTATGTATCATATAGAAAATACATGAGTGCAATTATATGATCAGAATTGAGTAGATTTAAACTGACTCACCAGTAAGGCAAATGTTTCATTTGTAAGCAGAGATTGAAGTAACTGAGAATCCTAAAGAATGATGATAAAAATTGCTGCACTGTTTATATTTTAACAGGGTGGAATGAAGAAGTAGCTAGGTAGACTCACAAGAAAAATTTTGTACAATATAAAATTTTTGTTATTTGTAAATACAACCCTTTCTCTGCAAACACACATACATTATATATAAAATCAGTTTCTAGAATCTGATGTATTGGTCTTCAGACAATTTTTTTACTCTGTTCAATTCATATATATTTCTTCCTTAATGTATCCCTCCTCTCATCATTTTTCGTGTACTTTCTTCCTAAGTCTTTCTCAGTCTTGTCTTGTATTGGCACTAAATTATATTGATTTCTGATACAAGTTTATAATCATGATTAAAATTGTTATTATTAAGTTCATTGGTTAAAAAATAAAAAACAAGTGGACAAACAAAGTATGTCAAACTAAAGCATGGCTTCTTAAGCTTTTTTTTATTCACGACCCCATTTATGATTGTGATTTTTTTTCATGACCCAAAAAAAAAAAGTATAAAATAAAGATATATACAAATTTGCAAAAACAATAATGGTGTACTACCACAGTTCACTCTTGTATTACGATGGAACAGAGACAACTGAATACACTGAAAAGCGACATTACTATGCTAGTTCGCACTACAGTGTTGCTGAATCGTTATCTCGCTGCACCAGAAGTGACATAAAGTGCAACTCATGAAACCTATGACACAAAGTGTGCCATTTTCAAACTCTCACAAATTTTGCATTAAAATCTCGCGACCCATAGTTTAAGAAGCCCTGAACTAAAGGATAACATTCATAGTTGTTGTACTAAGCAAACACCAATAAAGCAAATTTTGCCATTGTCATGACATTAATTCAATTGGAAACTTCAGACTAGGAGGCGTTAAAGAGAATTAAAAGGAATGTTTTAATCTTCCAAGTGCTTTCAACGTAAATATGTACGTCGTCCTCAGGCAATTCAAAATCAAAAAGAGCCTCCTAGTCTGAAGTTTCTAATTGAATTAACACAACTGTTGGCGTGACATCCAATCCAAGTATTTAATATAACTAACAGATATGTCATTAATTTTCACATGAGAAAGCGAGCAAAATTTTATCAGAATTTGTTAAACAAAACTAAATTACCTTCACAACCCGGAAGAAATAACCCTATTTCCACTAATGATTTTATTATTCATGTAAAAAAGTGATACTGTAATAAATTTTTTATTTTGAGTAGAATAAATTTTCTTCATCCAGTAAACAAAGATGGATTCAACCTCCTATTATAGAACAATTCAAACATCTGGTATTAATGGACCATTCTACTATACTCAGAAATAGGGGTTAGATTTTAAGGATGCCCTTTTAAATAGATGTGGTCCTATGCAAAGGTGCTAGTTTGTATATTTGGGATTGTGTATGGTGGTGCTAGGTTTGGCTACATTTCACCAAATTTGGCTCCTTTTTTACTCGTTTGGTGCCAGAAATATATTAAACTTTTCATACAACCTTCAATAGAAAAAATCATGGATTTCTTTTAGTTTTGTTTGTTTTAAACACTCTGTATACAGCTCTACACTTAAATGGTAGATGGCATCTCCTCATTTTGTTTGATTTGAAAATTCATTTAAAATTTGTTTTTGTTAATAATTTATTTGTATTTAACTTTATTTAGTAAATTAATTCAAAATACTGTAGTATATTTTAGAGATTGCAGTTGTCTGTTAATTAAGCCTTAATTATACAACCTCCACCTTGACCCTGAAAATTGTTAATACAAATTTTCGATAAAGCAAACTAACTACTGTTCTCCCATTGATTCATATTAATGTAAATTGTCTGTGTAGAAAGAAATGAATTTATTGGAAATTTAATAAGTTATCTTTAAAATCAGAATATGGAGGAAATATACTGTCTTTCAGGATTAAATTTATTTACTTGGCAAATTGAATACTTGGAAAATGAATATCCACAGGCAAGCAATGAATATACATTTTTTTTCTTTTTTAAAATCAGCGTATAATAATAAAATTAAAAAAATAAGATTCCCAAACAGCTATATCAAACTTATCTAAATATATAAAATTACTTGTCCTGACTGATTGATTCATCATCGCCCAGGGCAAACCGCTGAGCCTAAAAAGGTGAAATTTGGTACACAGGGTACGTCATGTAAATGAACACTAAGAAGGGATTTTTCGAAATTTCCCCACGGGAGAGCATTAAGGCTTAACTGGAAGAATGACTTCTACTGTACTATTTTAGATGTAATTTTTTGTTTTTAACTGTGTTTAGTCTTCATTGAGTACTTAGGTGTATTAAATTGATAACATTTCAGACATTGTTATAAATATTTTTATATATTTCGATTTTTTAACCAAATGTGTGAACCGTTTTAAATTTGAATTTGCATATTGGTTCGATTATAGAATGATTGTAAACGTTCCAAAAAAATTGATCAAGTTGAAAACAGTTCATTTTATTCTCAGTAATTCTCTGCATTCTCAGCAATAAATATTATATAACAATTACTATGGTTGTTGAAATACTGAATATAAATGGGGTTTGCTTGAAAAACTTCCGTGGGTGAAGTCGCAGGTAACAGCTAGTATAACCATATGTGGGAACTGATACTAATAATTGCACTCATATTCTAATATTTGTTATATTTGTTAAAATATTATGAATTTGTACAAATATGATAGAATAATTGATTTATGATGTTTTTGAATAAAAATAATAATTAGAAAATGTCAATTAAAAGTAATGCAGTTTTCTATGAGATTTTTTAAATCTTTGAATTGGTATTTTCATAAGTACTGATTTTATTTACTGGGACACTAATAATAAGTGTTAAAATCTTTAATTTGTTTAACAGCGTTTGGTCCCTAAAATATTCACTGGCAATTTTTTAAAATCTATTCTTCTGGGTTTTTAGAGAATTTTCTCTTTAATCATTTAACTATCTAATTTATCCTGAAAGTTTTTAGTAGAATTAAAGTTGGACTTTAGATTCGTCTTTTAGATGTTTATATAATTTTCAGTGCGCCTGTTGCATCACAGTTTGAACTCTGATTAGGAACTTTATTATTTCTACTTTAAGTCAGATCACTGCCCAGTACACTAATTGACAAAGTACTCACCCAGATTACTGTAAAATCTTGGCATATATCTTTGTCTTAGATAATTGTGTAAATGATTAAGAGTTGTGGTTTGAATTATGCCAGGTAATACCACCAAAATGCCTTACTCACTACCCTTGTATTCTACAAAAAGTCTTGAAGAAGTTCACTGTGCTCAGAATTTTCAATGCACCTGTTGTTTGGAAGTATTCAAATCAGTGTGGTTGAGTCAGTAAACAAAAAGTCCAACTCTAACCTTACCCCTTTTTAAAATGTTACACTGTAATTCCTTTTATAAGAAAGATGTCACTGAGTATTCAAATATTTTTATCTGAAATTTCTCTATAAAAAAATCATACTAAAACTTATGGTGAGAATAAAAAATGGATATATCTTGGAAAAACTTTTGAGTACATAAAGAAACACAATACATCTTAATAGGCAAAGGAATTCCATTTTTATTATTTAATTATTTTTGAGGAAAAATTAAATACAATAAAACAAAAAATAATGATTTGGTGAATGACAATAAATTGGTCCATAAAATACTTTTTCCTGCTCTGGCTACAACAGGAATAGTTAATTTCATACTGACAGATGACTAAACTGAAGTATATAGTAGAATTTTAAAATATGAAATTTGGAAAAAAGATAATTTATCTTGAACCGACGGGTGCAATTGTGCCTCAAGAACTTAAACCATTGAATAAGCTGAAACACTCCCATTAATTACATTTTTCAGTTTTCTCTTCCTCTGTTAGTTTGTTAGATTCTGATTTTTATTTTACTTTTTCATTGATTTTCTATTGATTGTTTTAAGACCAAATTATGTTTAATTAAAGTGTCTGTTTTCTAACAAAATTCTCCAGAGACTAATTAACTAAATAGTATTTTTTTTACTTCACATTTTACCAATGGTAAACTTTGAGGCCAGAATCATATGAATTTTACCGGCTATGATTCTGGTGACTCTGAGTCTGACTCCACAGCACTTCTTCAAACAACAAAGTCAGAGTTTGAGAAAGGCAGCATTATTGGGTTGAGTAAACTGTGATGACCATTTCACCAAATTGCCTGCCATCTGGGTTGTCCTGACCTGACTATGGGATGTTTGGGAATAGATATATTCAGGAACTTACATGGCAAGGCAGACTCTATATGCTTTGAGCAGACCATCAAGAGAAATGATTGTCTGATCGTGACACTAGTATGAACACCTGCAATGTGTCTTTGTCCACTATCCAAAGACAAAGCCATAATACAGAACCCCATCTCTTCCCATACCATTAGTAAGTGACTGTCAGATGCAAATTGCAATTTTTAACAATTGCTATGCATTCTGCTATTAATACTGCAACATTATTAGCTCTTTTTACAGTGATACCATGACAGAAGTAGGACTTACAAACTGGCAGCATATTGTCTTCAGCAACAAATTCTGTTCTGTTTGGAAATGTTAGTGTGGAATATCACTGATGAATGCCTCTACTGCACATTTACTACTGATCAGTACACTTTTGTACTGTAAACATGCTGGTCTGGGAATCATTATATGATAGTCGGTCATCCCTAATAGTGTGAGTGAGGAACCATTGATGGCACAACAGTACTTGCAGGAAATTGTGTCCTTGTGCATTGTCTGTCATGGCAGGGCTACAGAAGACAGTTAGGATTTCCTGGGAATGTCTGTCATATTGCCACACTTCTTTGGTCTACCTGTTTCCAGGTTTGTTGTCCACAAACATTTGTGGGACCAGATGGAATCTGTCACAACATTGGTGCCTGTATATTACATGTCTCTAAGTCTCCACAAGATCTTGGTACATAGGGGATTGCTGATTGATAAAGCAATATCTCAAAGCTCAATTGTATTGTTGCATATATCGAAGCAAGATCATATAGGGTACTAAAGGTTCCTATAAATTGTATCGTTATTACATAGTAAATTTTTCCTTTACTGTGATACTGATAATGTTAATAAGTGAATACAATATGTTCTCACTAATAAAGTTTTGTTTAATTCCAACACCAACTTCTTGGTACCTAACAATTTTTGTCAGTGTGTGTACATCTTTGTTCTGTTCTGTACACATCCTAATATTGTTCAGTCTTAACTTTGTGTTTTGTGTTACACAATCCTTCTATCTTAACATGTTTAAAACTTCTCATGCAATTTCAGTGCTTCTTTTGGCACTTTTCTTCTTAGAATGCTTATCAGGAATCAGAAGAAATGAGAAGTATATGTATTATAACTTCCGTTGTTTGTTCTCTACTAAATTTCCTGGAATTAAATGCTCTAAAATATTTAGTGTCTTTATTTTGCATTCTTGGATCTCTTCTGACATTTGGCCTGTAGGCAATATTGCTTTGTCAATCAGCAATCCCCTATGTACCAAGATCTCGTGGAGACTTAGGGACATGTAATATACAGTTGTATTTTTTATTATAATTCTGCAGTTGCTTTACAGTACTTTTCAAGTAGGTCTGTATCTATTTCATATCTGCATGTCATAGCCAAAATAATAGTTAATCTTAGAATTAAATTTTCATTGACTCCAGTAATTTCTGATGTTACAGCAGCATTTCCAAAAACTCATCTGGCAGTGTTTTCATCATTACATGTCCCGAAACCAGGTGTAGACATGTCACTAAAAGTCTCATGTTTCTATAAAATTTATCCTGAATCTCCTTTTTCTTTGCTTCTACTCTCTCTTTGTCAAGTTGTCTAATTTGCCACTTTCTGATGTGAAGCCTATAGGTAATTTGCAAAATGCATTCCAAAACCTTTATCTAGGCATGGGGGATGGATATGCCAGATGCCAAACTTTCTTCATGTACAGTACATACCATTGTGATACATTAGCTATGTCGTTCATTTCTTTGGGCAATGCTCCACAAACATGACAGCACTGACCAGCTGTATCAGGCAACCAGCTGTAAATTTTTCCATCTATCATTTTTAAATATAGCTCAGAAGAACAAATCATAGTATTTCCATTCAGTTTTGCTTCATACAGATCAACTTTGATCTGTACGAGGTCTGTTCAAAAAATACGCAGACTGACGTCATAAAACAAAATGTACTTTATATAGAAGTTACATGTCTGGGTCCCCTTCAAAGTACACTCCTTCCGAACTCACACACTTATCCCAACAGTGTTTCCGCTTGTTGAAAAAGTCCTGGTACGTTTCTTTTGTAATGTCCTTCAACGCCTTCGTCGCATTTGCCTTAATCTCGGGAATTGCCTCAAATCTTCTTCCTTTCAAGAGTCTTTTGAGTTTGGGGAACAATAAAAAGTCACAAGGAGTAAGGTCAGGTGTGTAGGAGGGGTGGGGAAGAACAGTGATCGAGTGTTTGGCCAAAAACTCATGGGTTCTGAGGGTTGAATGGGTTGGAGCATTGTCGTGATGGAGAAACCAGTCGCCACTCTTCCACATTTCTGGATTTTTGCGATGGATGGCGTCCCTCAGACATTTCAGAACTTCA
This sequence comes from Centruroides sculpturatus, assembly GCF_000671375.1. Lineage (NCBI taxonomy): Eukaryota > Metazoa > Arthropoda > Arachnida > Scorpiones > Buthidae > Centruroides > Centruroides sculpturatus. The sequence continues at coordinate 390,116 of NW_019384824.1, forward strand.
ATGTAGTACGTCTGGTTCACTGTGGAGCCTTGGGGGAGGTACTTGTGATGAACAACACCCTTAGCATCAAAGAAAACTGTCAGCGTCACCTTGACATTGGATCGAACTTGGCGAGCTTTTTTGGGTCTGGGGGACCACTTGAAACATGCCGTACACTTCATAGCAACATCACCGTAAACTGTGTTGAGCATAGCAAATGTTTCAGTTGCAGATGCTCCAAGTTTAACACAAAATTTCACAGCAAGTCGTTGCACCATCAGGTCATTCATTCTGAAATCCAGCAAACAAAAAAATCACACTTCACTAAAAACTACATAGCTAATCAACAAATCAAGATATCTGTAATCGGGAAATGGCTTTATCACCAGACGATCTGTACAAACCTAACGACACTGAGCAGATTCCCCTGGAACCAACTGGAGCCGCGCAATTCAAACAGTCCGCGTATTTTTTGAACAGACCTCGTATGAAGCAAAACTGAATTTATTTCAGATTGAACTTTTTTCAATTTTAGTTTTTACCAGTTCTCAAGTTTCTTTTTTGAAAATGATTTTTATTGGATAACAATATTTTGTTGACAAAGTTGAAGGATTTTGCCATATAATAATTTTTTCACTTTTTTTTTTTTGCAACTGATTTTAAAGGAACAATAACCAGTATTTCATTTTGAGCTTGTACATTTATGTTGTGTATTATATTAGTCTGTAGTTCTGCTGATATTTCTGTATTATATTAAGCAGATAGCAGTATTTTTTCATTGACAGCAATTGCTCATAAGGAGGGTAAAGATTAACTTCATGATCCCTAGCATTTTCGTAAATAACTATATACTTGTGTTTTTATCTTGGTGTCCATATATATAAGGCAAAATCCTCAATTTGCATCATTTTAATTGGTTGGAGTGTCTTAAAATTTTCTTTACTTTGGTGACTCTTTTTGGTGAATAACATGTGGCTTCCTTCATTACAAGTCCTTGCATCCACAGTTATGTAGAGAATTTTTAGTTTTTATCATTTCACTTGCTCAGATACAGATTTTTTACTACTGTGTGATATGGCCATATAATCTCAGATTTGATTCTAATCTTAAATATAAACAGTCATTTTTCATGTAGAGTGGTTATCTGTGTATAGGCCTTGTGTATAGTTAGCATATCTTAAAACATCTAAGTTAAAGTGCATTTATAATTTTTTATTGTAATCTTAGATTCAGTTATAGTTATCATTATTTTCAAGCTTTTTAAGAAGTCTTTTCACCTTGAGATTGATAATATGAAATATTGGCTTCAAAGTGTGTCTAATTATACTTGCCAACCTTTAGAATGGGAATGGGAAAACTGATTCTGTGTTATGAAAAACAAATGCTGACAATGTAAACACAATCTAGTGACAACAATATTAACAGATTTTTTTTTTTTTTTTTTGAAATTTGATTAATATAATTTGCATTCACTATATTTTCACTTATTTCAAATAATATGAATCTATATCTACATTAATAACACATAAGACATCATTTAATGTCAATTTAAAAACTTGCCCTGTTTTCATCCTCTACTTTAAATTTATGCAGATCCTCTATAACAGTGTTTCCCAATGTGGGGCCTACGCCCCACAAGGGGTAATTGGATTGTTGATTAAGGGGACAATTAGAAAATGGACTCATCTAGAGTTTAAGTTAACTGTATATGTTAGGGGGGGGCATAAGAATTTTAGAAAGGCTTAGGTGGGGCATAGCACAAAAAAGGATGGGAAACACTGCTCTGTAATGTTTTGGAATTGCCACTAGTGAATCCTTAAGTGATGACAATAAGTATATTCTATCAAATTATGTACTTAAGTTATTAATGAACTTTTGAAAGATCTGATATCTTCAAATTTCTTACTTGAAAAATATATTCTTTTTGAATGAATTTCATGAAATAAAATAAGATCAAACAATCTGCCAGATTATATCAAACTATAATAATGCTACTGTTTAATAAGATTTAATTATTAAATAGTAGCCATATTATAGTTCACTATAAATTAAGTTATCAAAAAATGATAGAATGATAATTTTTTATTTTGTTATCCATTTGTATTTTATATGTTTAAGCATTTTAAATAATTGGGCTGCAATTTTAAAATTGCAGACCTATAAATTCCCACTGGTGTTCATCCGTCTGTCTGTTCTTCCTTAATCTCAAGAATGGAGTTAGTTAGATGAAAGTCGAGACAAGAAATGGAAAGCTTAGGAGCTGGAGGCCCTGATTAACTATATATATACACCTATGTTTTGAACCAGAAGTCACGTTATTTCAGTTCAAAAAATTTCTCCAGAACAGTTAGATGACTGGCATGACTCTTGTTAACAGGAAAAGTATGATGTACAGAGATAAGACATTACTAAAATCAAGAGCATTGTGTATTGCTATCTAAAAAATTGCAGCCCAGCATTGTGACAACGTAGCAATTAATAATTGCTCAGTTTGTAATACAAACTTGAATAAGACAAATGATTTGACAAAACAGTTATTCCACTAAATAAAATAGATCTTAAAATAAATGTAGTTGAATTGAATATATTCCTAAGAAGAAATAAAAATTTAGAAATATTTTGTGTTAATTTAGGAGAAATAGTACATGTAGAATATCAAGTTTCTTTCAATTGCTAAAATTTTAATGCTTAATTACTGGTTTAAATAATTATATTATGTCAATGGTGTGAGGTTTTGTGTGTGTATTGACATAATATAATTGTGAATAATTAAATTAATTAAATATAATTTTAACTAATAGAATAATAAAATATTTTATGGAATTAAAATTTCAGTGTTAATTTTTTGCAAAAGTACTGCATTATAAAACATAACTTAGAATTATTGGTACAAATTTTGAAAACTTTATATTTGATTAAAAGGATATTCTCAGTAGTATCTTGTCACTTATAAGAGAGTGTTAAGGATACTTTTGTTGATTGTATAAAATATGTTTGTTTTTAACACACAAAATTAGAATTTGTCAGTGATGTTAATATTGATATCTTCTAATTTTATTAATATTAGAAATATCAAAAAAATTTTAATAGATTATGGATTATTGTATTCACATGAATATAAGACACTTTTTTCAGGTTTTAGTATCTGAAAATAGGATGTCTTAGATTCAAGATCATAATTAGTGACCTCTAATGCCATACATCTTATTTCTCTGTCACTAATTCCATTGTATCATTTTAATTATTTGGTGACCAATATTTGTAATAGCAAATGTTTAAGAGGTAAACTTAGCTCAATCTCATTAGTCTATTATAGTATAACATCATAAATATTTGTATGAAAATCCCAGAAAAGTTGTGCAGCAGTCTTTTGATGCTTTAATTAAATGGTACTGAGCATGAATGCAGTGGGAAAACATAAGCATCAAATTCAGTGCTCATTCAAAAGAGCCTAACACAGAACTTTGATATCATGGAAGTCAGTGCTATAACTTATTTTACTGTGCAATAAAAACTCAAAAACTTTGTCAATATAACTGATTGTGTTGTTATAAATTTTTTCAGTATTTATTATTAAAAAAGTTTGTTCAATATTTAAAAAAAGAAAAACCATGGGTGATTATATAGAAATAAAGTTTATCTTGCATTTGATGGCTTGATTTGAGTAAACACAATTTTGTCATCATATGTAGATATATTCATCAAATGATAAGTGAATAACTTGAAACTAAGTTAATATTAAATTAGAAAGTAATAATGAATTAGAATCCATACTAGTATAGAAAATACCATGTAATAGTATAGATTTTGTTCACTGCAAATACAGTATTTGTTAATGTAAAAAATATAGTTATTGATAATCTACTTTTTATTTATTACCCTTGTTTCATCTGAAATGAAAAAAAAATCTTGTATAGAATAATTTATTGCTGAACTCTAGGGATACTTTCTATTTGTTATGGTAAATATATTTGTGGTGTGTAAATAAATAGTAATGTTTTCAAATTTAAATATGTCAATGTATTTACCAAGATGTGCTGTATTTGACAAGTAATTTTACCTTTCTGCTGTATGATTTATTTTAATTTTCTCTTTCAGATATCAAAGTCCAAAGAATTTGTGATCAGTCATGACCTCTCCAACACCCTCCCTTTCTGACATGCCAGCCTTTGGTACATCACCATTAGGTAGCCTTGGAGAACATAACCATCTAGATACTCTGTTATCAACACAATGCACTATGTGCCATGAAACTTTTACTCTTCCTAAAGTTTTGCCTTGCTTTCATACATATTGTCAGCCTTGTTTAGAGAAAGCTCAATCTTCAGATAAGATCAAATGCCCACAATGTAATCAAGAATCTTTATTGTCTCCACAGGGCATAAATGGCTTATTATCTGATTATGCTATTAGCAATGTTTTAGAGACAGTTGCTATGGAAGGTACACCTCTGAGTTGTACTGGGTGTAAAAGTAAAGAATCAAATGCAGTAGCACGTTGTTTTGATTGTGCCAATTTTCTTTGTCCTAACTGTGTTATGGCACATCAGTTCATGCATTGTTTTGAAGGTCATCGTGTTCTCACCTTGGGTGAACTTCAGAATAGCAAAGATGAACTGAAAGTTGAAAAACCAGTAACTTGCCCCAGACATAAAAATGAATTGCTTAAATACTTTTGCAAAACATGCAACTATCCAATTTGCAAAGAATGTACTGTTATAGATCATCAAAAAGGTCTTCACGATTATGATTATTTAGCAGATATTGGGCAGAAACACGTTGAAATGATAATTCATACTATTGAAGAAAGTAAAGCAAAAATTACTGATCTACAAAATGCTTTGAAAACTATAGAAAATTTTACAAATAGACTACAAATGCAGTATCATAAAGCCCAGGGTGAAGTAGATGAAACTTTTCGATTCTACTGTTCAATGTTAGAAGAAAGAAAACAAGATACGTTAAAAGAATTAGAAGAAATTTACAGCCGTAAAATTTTATCTTTAACATTATTAGAAGAAAAAGTTCAAGAAACAGTTAGCAAAATTCATCAGATGAGCAGTTTTGTTGATCGAATTCTAAAATTTAGTAATAATACTGAAATATTAATGTTCAAGCAATTATTAGATGTAAAATTTCAAACTGCTATGACTTTTAATCCTGAAGTTAATCTCCAAAATGTTGATCTGGAATTTGTTTCTAATTATCAGGCTATTCAGGTTGGAGTACGTAATACTTTTGGTTACATACGTCATGAACCTGAAAATCATGAATCTGGATCCACTAAGCCTCAACCAATAGCACGTCCAAATGGTATTGTAGGTTCAGAAAGAAGTTATCAAAATGGACATGTCTTTGAATCAAATGTAATTTCTAAACGATTTAGTTCTGTTAATAATCTTGGTCCATTTCCAGCTTCACTTACTGATGTAAATCCGTATGAAAAATGGTCTAGTGGTAATAATGAAATATTTCAAAATGGTAATGATGGCTATTCATTATCAAATGAACCAATTGTAGATCTCTCAACAAAATTTCATTCTACTACTATTTACCCTTTAAAATCTCAAATTAAACGTCAAAAAATGATTTATCATTGTAAATTTGGTGAATTTGGTGTAATGGAAGGTCAATTCACTGAACCTAGTGGAGTTGCTGTCAATGCCCAAAATGATATAATAGTTGCTGATACAAATAACCATCGTATTCAAATATTTGATAAAGAAGGGCGTTTTAAATTTCAGTTTGGTGAATGTGGTAAAAGAGACGGGCAGTTGCTGTATCCCAATCGTGTCGCTGTAGTCCGAACATCAGGTGATATAATTGTTACAGAAAGGAGTCCAACACACCAAATACAAATATATAATCAGTATGGTCAATTTGTAAGAAAATTTGGAGCAAATATTTTACAACATCCAAGAGGAGTCACTGTTGATTTCAAAGGACGCATCATTGTTGTTGAATGTAAAGTGATGCGTGTCATCATCTTTGATCAGATTGGCAGTATTCTACAAAAGTTTGGATGCTCAAAACATCTTGAATTTCCTAATGGCGTTGTTGTAAATGATAAACAGGAGATTTTTATCAGCGACAACAGAGCCCATTGTGTTAAAGTTTTTAATTATGAGGGTGTCTTTCTCCGACAGATTGGAGGAGAAGGTCTTACTAATTATCCCATTGGTGTATGTATTAATCACAATGGAGAAATATTAGTTGCAGACAATCACAATAATTTTAATATCACTGTCTTTACCCAAGAAGGGCAGCTGATAAATGCCTTGGAAAGCAAAGTAAAACATGCTCAATGTTTTGATGTTGCATTGATGGATGATGGTTCTGTGGTACTAGCAAGCAAAGATTACCGTCTGTATGTTTATCGATACATGCAAGTTTCAGGTATTTCCTTGTGAGGTCAGATTGTGAAATTGGATAACGTTTACAGCCGCACAATAGGAATTCAGTTCCTTTTTAATAATAGCACCAACTTCTTGGAGTGGCAATAGTTGCATGTTAAGTCAATGAATCAGTATATGATTGGTTAATTACAGTGTTCACATATTAATCAGGGCAGGGTATTGTTGAGATAACTCTCACAATATATATGTGATCTAATTGATCACATTTTAAGGAAAAAAAATTTGTTGCAGTATAAGTTGAGTCAGATTAAAAGTTTTCATAGTTCTCATAACTTGTTGTTCTGGCCTCACATGTTATGTCTGGTTAAATGACCAACATATCCATCCAGCAAAAAAGTAGATGGGCAATTGATGAAGTATAAAAATATGTGTTTGCATTCTTCATTGCAAGATAAATTTAGAATCTGAAGGGAAAATTAAATAGTTAAGTCCATTTTTGTTGCCTCTATTTAAGCACCAATTCTGTCTGTAGTGATACTGTTAAACTGGAAAATGTTGTAATGCCTTGCTCATTAATTAGGATGGATGAACTTTATTCCTTCTACTTGTATATGCAACACTGTCAGATTGATAGTGTATCAAAATTTTTATCCATCAAATTCCTCCAACATTTTATGAGAGTTGAAAATGTTAAAAATATAATCAGCTCTCTTATTGGTGCACTCAAGTCCATTACATCTATTTAAATAACTGTTCTTGTATGGTGGGAGAAGTTGCTGGTTCTAGTCAACAACCAGTACCAGGTTACAAAGCTTCCACTGCTCGTTTTTTGAAAGTTAACACTTTTGTACAACGTTAGATTTTTCTGACAGTTTATCTTATTTATTGTGGACTAACCTTTTTAAAAGGCATGCCAAAGATGCATGACACACTTGCTGTGATCTTTGAATTGTGGGGCCACTTGTTAAAAAAAAAAACTAGTTGTTAGACACACAGCCAAGCAACATTGTCCTGCCTTAAAAACAAGTGCAGAATGCAGCTAGGTAAACAACTATTACTTGCATCTTTTGACTGTCTTGTCTGCCAGATCTGATCTTCCAGAATTTGCAGGCATTTTTCCTGTACATATAATTACAAAGAAACTTCCAGTTTTTAATCAGTTACATTTAGGATTTTGTGCCAATATCTTGTTAGTTTTTAGCATTTAACTTGTGTTAGTTTTTATTTATTAATATGTAAATTTCTTCTCGTCATTAGTACTAAAGTATGTAGCACACGCTTTTAAAATATTTTTGCGATGATTTTTAGCAAAAATAATCATGCCATAACTAGTCATGATTCTGCTATTATAGTAAAAGCATAAAGGCATTTTTAAGTTCTGTGATCAGGTGTATTTACCCATCTAGCCTTTCATTTCACCCTCTGTATGCTTTATATTTTAGCTAATATGTTGTTCCTGTATGTAAATTATAAAAAGTTATTTAATTTAGAGAGATTAATTTCACTGCCTATCATTTGTTTGCAAGAATCATGATTTTGTTGGAATAGTTATACTTGCATTGAATGCTGTAAAATAATCTTTATTTTCTTTTATTTTGGTAAAGTTATTAATTAATTGTGATTAGTTATAAAATATTTTAATGTTGAAAATTAATACATGTTAAGTTTGAGGGATTGCATTAATTTGGGACTAAGTTGTGCCACATCTTTTGATTTCCATATCTATATTATTGTTAAAAATTTGAAATTACAAATGTTTTTGGATATAAATAAGAATATATCTTTTTCCACATATATCTACTTATTAATTACAGTAATTTTTATAAGGTGTAATTTATCGTGACTGTTCTGTGATTTGTGTGTGTAAATTAAAAAGAAGAAATTTTTACTTTAGCAATAATTTTACTTGCAATATATATCATAAGCACTAAATATCCCAATGAAGAGAATATATGTTACATTAGAAATATATTTGCAAGTAATTTATGTAAAGTAATTTTGTAATTGTTTATTACATTCATTTGTACCTATATATTTATATACAGTATAGTATAGTAATAACACAAAAATGAAAATCTCAAATAGTTAAGAGTATCCTTCTTGTTGATTCGGAAGTGAATGTTAAATATTGTATGCAATGGCTAGTTTAAAACAATCACGATAAAATAGCAGACAGCTTGCTCATGTTATTGTTTTTTTATTCAAATAGTATAAGACAAAAAAAAAGTAAGGTAGCTACCTCGTTTGGGCTGCAGTAGTCAATTTATGCAATCATTCCTGTATTTTTCGGTGGTTATTTTGTTATTAAATACATGGAACTTAGCAGATTGTTAAGTGCAGCCTTTTATTTTTTAAAAAAAGAAACTGATCTCATCATAATTACTTATTTAAATATTTTTTCTATTATTATTATTATGATTCATTTTATTATTATATTATTATTATTATTATTATTACAATGATTTATTATTATTATTATTATTTTACTTTTTTAAATCAGTTTTTGTCTGCTTCCTATTGTGATGTTTGGGCAGTGGTTGCTTTGATGGCTTGACTTTTGAATTTTAGAAATATTAAGTATTGTAGTCTTGTAGTTTGTAGAATAGTGAGCATGTTCATAACTTGAATATTCTGGTATCAAGTTAACACATATTTATAGTATATCACTATAATAATAAGTGTTTGCCTTTCTACTGTGAAACTAATGTGAATTTGTAAGTAATGTCTTTGTAAGCTATATGTGCAAAATCAATTAATATAATAGCACAAGTTAGATTTTTTGTAGCTTCTTAACCAGTCTTTTTCCTAAAAAAAACAAAAAATATATATAACAAATTTACTCATGTCAATATATTTTTGTTCCCTTCTGTTGTAGTTAAATATTATAATAGTCAAAATAATGCTCAAAAACCCCACAGAACAAGTTAATGCCTTGATTAGTGAATGTTTATATTTTCAGATGGCATTAATAGTGGTTTTGTAGTAGAATTTTTACAATATGTTAGTACCAATCATTTTGAAGTTGATTGTGAATTTTCCAACTCAGAGTAAATTTTTCTATATAAAAACAGCTGTTGTTATGATAAAAACTTGTATAACCATTTTTAAAAATGTAATTTGTTTGCTTGTGACTAAAAACTTCTGGTGTACTTTAAAACAATTTGGACAGAATCCACGTCCTAATGTTTCTCCTTTTTGGGACATATAAGTGCCAATAAAGGAGCTATAATATTGCAAGAGTGAGATGCAAGGGAGGTTCCTTTCCTTCTCCCTTATACTTAAAATAGGTATATTTAAAAAAATTTTATCTCTTATGCATGGAAGCACTTTTAAATGATTATATGTTGATTGATTTTTTATTTTAATGATTTTGTTACTTTGTTTTTTCATTCATCTGTTTTTCACATAAGTTAAAAAGTTACATAGCAGAGTTTTTGAATTTAAAGTTAGTTAATGCTATGTAACTAGTGAATATATATTTAAATGAAACATTTCGGTTATAAAATGTTTTATGGTATATTAAAATGTTCTCTTTTTTAATTTTATTGTTTTTATTTAATCTGTGTTTCGTTGATTGTATAAGAACTGTTTTTTACGTCAATCTTGTTGGCAAATATATACAGTATATGACTAATGTTCATGATTGCTGTATTCAAACATATCTACGTATGACGATAACGTAGCCACTCTAGGAAAAAAAAATAGTAATGTCAAAGTTGTGGTAGCTGTTGCATATATAACAGGTTTTCTCCACTATGCAACATTTTCCTTCGATTTCATTCAAATCTATCTACCCTTTCCTGTTTCCCCATCTGTGAAAAAGTAAGTAAAAATATTTTGGCATGGTGGATTTTTGATAATCTTGTTGGATATTTGTAGATCTGTTACTTCCATGTTGACCACTATTTTTATGCTATAAATAGCCCAAATGTTTTTGTGGAGAAACCTGTTAATTCTTTCTGTATCCGTGAAAGTACGTGCAGTGCTGTCATTTAAAAAGTTTAATAAAAAAAAGCAATGTGTGCACATTTATTCTATTAATACTGTATATTGCGACTTTGTCAGGCATGGTTTCCAAAGTGCCCTCATCTTTGACATGGTTGTATATCTTGCTGGAAAAAAACTGTTAATATTTACTAAATTGCTACTGTGTACTGTTATAACATTCCATATATAATAATCAATAAAGTGGAACGTTTTTTTCTAACTGGGATCAGTATTATCATCATCACTTAGTATACTGTTCATCTGAAAATATCACTGTCACTGTTAATTATTGATATATATTATTTCTTATATATAGATATTATTTTTAATTACAGTNACTGTTATAACATTCCATATATAATAATCAATAAAGTGGAACGTTTTTTTCTAACTGGGATCAGTATTATCATCATCACTTAGTATACTGTTCATCTGAAAATATCACTGTCACTGTTAATTATTGATATATATTATTTCTTATATATAGATATTATTTTGCTGTAAACGAATTTCTAGCGACTCGGATTCAAAAATAAAATCCATTCGCTTTTTTCCTTTTTTACTGGGGAAATGGTTTCCTACACAGACATCCTTAGCTCATCTCCTCCCTCGATCACGTAAAAATGGTGCTCGATCCATCAACAAAAAGCAAGGGTGCTCATTTTACCGTCTTCCTTTCCGTTAATGTTAACAAAATGGAGCAGGGAAAACTTGTTAATAAAAAATTTTCTTGCCACTGTTTTTTGCATCGAAACAAATGTCATTTGTCGTCCGCGCATTTGCGTGGCGCGTTTTTTTGTTGTGCCTAGTCATGGACCAACCCGATCATGCCGCAGGTTTCGGCGTTCCTTAAGGAGAGCTTATTGCCAAAGAAAGCAACGATCTTCCTAATGCATATCGCAGAAGGACCAGACTTTTACTTAGGAAGACAAGTACCCAAGATCCACTTAAGGTCACAGCACTTCTACCTGATGTAGGGAAATCGGGAGATGAACTAATTGTCTGACTGGAATACTCCCTGTTTGTTGGCGATATCGTCAATAATCCCATATTTCTGATACGGTCGCTTTTATTCGTTTAATAAATATCATTTTTTATTTATAATGAAAGACGTGAGAAAAATTTTTTAAAACCAATTTGTGGTGATGTAAGAGTTTTATTGTCTTTCATATGTTTGTTATCTTGACTGTATTACGAACAGCATTCAATAAACTATTTTTGTTTGGCGTACTTTTTGTCTGTTGTATATTTCAGATTAGTGTTTCACTTACACTTTTAACTAAAATAAATAGACGAATTTAAGTATTAAATATATCACAGCTTTGCGGTTAGATAACGGTGATTAAGTTAGAATAATACTGTGTACATCGTAAATAGTAATTGTTTTCTAATAGAATTACTTAGAAATAAATAATGCGAGGGGGTAATATCCAGTAACTGAACTTTGGCGTCAAAAATTGTTTATATAGAGTGTTTTTAAATTTTTTAAAACTTGAAAAATTAGTATATTTTGTAATACAAAGCAATCAAAACTTGTAACAATTTATTTCTTTACGATGAAGAATTACGTTACAAAAATCTTTTTAAAAAGTTATATTTAAAAAAAGGTTGTTATTTTATTATAAATTTAGATCCATTTTACTTTCCCGGCTATACATAACAAAGTATGGCGATCTGTTAAAAAAATGACCCCCCCGAGATTTTTACATTTTTGGACTTACGACACCTTGAAACGTCGAGAAGTACAAAAAATTTCGGGGGTAATTTCTGTATGTATGTGGGGGCACGATTTTTATCATTGAAGCTTAACTCCTGTACTTTTTGTTGAAAATTTCGTAAGTTTTGCAGGGAGGTTTATTAGAGTGATCAATGCTACTAAATTTTGGTGATTAAAGGTCGAGGAGGTGGGGTCTTGTGTATCTCCAATAGGGTCGGACTTAATGACGATTTTACTCGTTATTAGTATTTACAGTTTTTTATAAAACATCCTTAACCTCAAAATTATGCTTTTTGCCATTTTATAATAGTTAAAAAATCTTCTAAATAAAATATAACAGATGGCGCCACCGAAATTTAAAATGTTGCTGGGTCAGTTCAGTAATTCGTTGTTGGTTTATTTGGTTCAGAAAGTATCATATCGTGGAGATTTGTGAAAAACTCAGATGGTCAAATTTGACACGATTCCAATTCCCTTATTATACTGTATGTATTAGGGTTTCTCATTTCCCGGTATTTTGCTTGTCCCGGGATCCCGGGAAATCCCGGGATAGAATTAATTATTTTTAAGGTATACAAAATATCTTGAAATCAAATGATATAATTATTTTCCATTTTTTAAAGTAATTTTAAAGTTTTGTAACCTCCAAAATCATATTAATAATGCTGTGTTAGGTCTATAGGCCTATAATAAAAATTACCTTTAAATAACGTAGAAATTTTCACAAATAGAAAAAAATTAATTAAAGTTTGCTGGAAACTGCATACAACAACAACAAAAAAAATTTTTTGAATTGAGTTAAAAATTAAAAAAATGAACTTCTAATTTAGAAGGTAATTTTCGTTTTTTAAATAAAATATAATACAAAATATTGCAAACTTTTATAAGATTTTAAAAAGCAAAGATGGTCAATACTCCGATAACTCACTCTAATTCTTATTTTAGTAATGAAAAGTCTTGCCACCGAGAATGCCCTTTCCGATTCAATTGATGTGATTGGAATAGTGTTTAATGCATTTAAGAGAAGACAGATATTATGTGTTTTTTCACCTGTAGCCTGGAAGATTTCGAGTTCGTTTTCGAGATTGTAGTACTTCTTTCGCTCTCTAGTATTCTTGATTTGTCTACCTTGGCTGCTTTAATAGCGGCATCAAGCTTAGAGCTCGATAATTCGGCAATTCATTTGGCTTTAATAATCAGGTTTATGAAGAAAAACTTCATACTTGCAGACTTTGTACTCGTTTGTATCCTTGCCCAATTTGCACAATCTGGCGTCAGGCATTTATTGAAGCTACTGGGCATGGTTAAAACTCAAGACAGCGTAAGCACAATTATTCCAGATATTACAGGTTCCGACAAGTAAAGAATTTTTATAGTCATGCCACAAATAAGCTATATATTGATTATTGACCATTTGTGACATGCTATAACGAGCAAAAATTTAAAAAAACTAATAGGTAGGTTTAAAATTAATAAATACAAATGTATTCTGGCAGTGAATGAGTTAATTATGCTTTCTATTTGCAAAACTCCTCAACCTTAACACAAAATAAGAAAAAAAGTGAATTTTTAAGAAATTTGCGGGATTTCCCGGGATAAGAAAAATTTCCCGGGATATTTCCCGGGTTAAAAAAACAACCGGGATCCCGGAATCCCGTTTCAGAAACCCTAGTATGTATACTTAACAGCCGGGAAAGTAAAAGGACAAATTCTTCTGTGCGAGGATCTATATTTACGTAGAGATATCATCTAATTAAATTCCCTAGTACTCTGTTTTATAAATAAATATTAAACACCAAAATATTCGAACATTGACTCTATATAAAAAGCTCCCGTTGTGAATACCGCATAAAAAAAAATTATAATCAAACGAATTATGGAAAGACGAAGAACTGCTTATTATGATTGACATCATTTCAAAAACTGTAGGTTGCGAGTCTGGATTTATTATCAAAAGTTTCATCGGATGTAAGTTTACGAGAAATTCTGTCTGAGATGCGGATTAATTTGTTTATTTCGTGTTAACAAGTAAAACGAAACTTCACTACAAAGGTATTCAATTTATCCTCTTGCAGGGAAGTTAAGGTAAATTAATATGATGGAAAGAATTAATGTAACGAATATGCTGCTATAAACGGTACGGAATCGAAAACAATATAGATGAATATGCAGACAATGGCGCCCGCAGACTAACTATAAATCGAAACAAATGTCATTTGTCGTCCGCGCATTTGCGTGGCGCGTTTTTTTGTTGTGCCTAGTCATGGACCAACCCGATCATGCCGCAGGTTTCGGCGTTCCTTAAGGAGAGCTTATTGCCAAAGAAAGCAACGATCTTCCTAATGCATATCGCAGAAGGNGATGGAAAGAATTAATGTAACGAATATGCTGCTATAAACGGTACGGAATCGAAAACAATATAGATGAATATGCAGACAATGGCGCCCGCAGACTAACTATAAAAAAGGGCATCGTATGTACAGTACATTAATAATATATACAGGTATCCATTGATTAATGCAATTAATTAATCTCAATGCTAGTATATCAAAATCGCGTTAATCAAATACAGAGGTACTGTACCTTGGTACTCGACCGAACAAACAAACACGGTCCTCTAGAACAAATTTTCGGTTAATAACATACGTATTTGGGCTGCAATTTGAAAAAATTTAGACTTATAATTTCCCATTGTCGTCCGTCTATCTATCCTTCCTTAATCTCGAGAATGGAGTTAGATGAAAGACGAGACCGTATATGGAAAGCTTAGGGCAGGAGGCCCCGATTAACTATATACGAATTTGTTACAAATCGGAAGTCACGTTATTTCAATTCAAAAATTTTCCCGTAGAGTTAAAATTGATGACGGCGTGACTCTATATTGCTACCAGGAAAAGTATGATGTACTGTACAAGGCAAGATACTACTAATTTGAGGTGGAGGGCATATATTTTAAATTCAATAAATTAAAAATATGGTTAAAAATTGAAACCCGGCATTTTGACGATGTCATAATAAATAATTGCCCTTTTTATTTTTATTTTGTCGTCAGTAATAATGTTTTCTGTGATAAAAATAAGTAACCAATTTAAAAATAAAATGAAACCTTAGAGCGCCCTTGGGGATTAAGAGGGCAGCCCGACAACAAAGGGGGGCACGTGCCCCAATGTACGGGTACCCCTGTATGCAAACATTAAATTTTTAATTCCGTTTATGATACATAGATAAACCTTACGTGTTCGGAATATTTAGACTTCATATAGATAAAAGGACTACTTTGATTGACCATTTACGGACGTAAAACAAGTTTAAAATTCGCTTTCGAAAAGCATATGTAGATATGATTTATCTGACAGCATCTCCACTATTTATGACAATATTTTATCGCATATTTTTTAGTTCGTTCTAATGCATATTAGTCTACACCAGTGTTTCCCAACGTGGGGCCCACGCCCCACAAGGGGCAATTCGAAAATGGACTCGTCCAGAGTTTAAGTTAACTGTATAGCCACTGTATATGTTAGGGAGGCATAAGAATTTTAGAAAGGCTTAGGTGGGGCATAGCACAAAAAAAGATTGGGAAACACTGGTCTAAATACTAAGAATAATCTCTGTTCGAATAGTATCTTATTGTCCTCATTTATTTAAAATAATTATCAACTAAATTCTAATATGTATTGCACAAACTAGTTTAGAAAATTAATTTTCAGAACTTCAAATGTAAATAAATGTTAGTTCAATCTATGAACGGCGCTAAGGTTGAGGCGAGGCGGGATAGCCCACCCTAAAATCTTCGCTCACCTGTCCATCCCCTGAAAATGATTTATTCGAGTCCATCTATATTCACCATTATTGGAAGATTCTTTAAATGTGAATTTATTGCCAACTAATTACACGTTCTCACTAAATTTTTTCCTCTTACTCGCATGTCACTGAAAACCGATCGCTAAATTTTAAAAATCAGTTTGTTTGAAGATAAATGCGCAAACAACACCCATCCTACTCCGCCCTCTCACTTGTCAGAACACTAGGATTTTCGAATCCTAGTGTTATGTATAACAATCGCAATTAAGCAAACAAGTTTGATTTCTATAGATAACTCTTAACAATATTATAAAAATGTTTTTAAAATCATAAAATGTTCAGTAAAAATATACATAAACGCAAATTACAAAACAAAACTTTTAGTTTACCATAATTATAGAATTATCCTAGTTTTATCCTGAAAACTATCCTTTCACGTATCCTAAAAATTAAATTATCATCGTCTACGAGGACTTCCGTATAGCAGTAAGACTTATTATAGTGGTGTGATAGGTTGAACATAAAGAGGAAGCAGTAGTCAAAATTAAAACAGTTTCTTTATTCTCATCTGTCTTACTTGAAATTAAAATAAAGAAGCTGTTGTAACTTTGACTCCCGCTTCCTCTTTGGGGCTGTTTCACAAATTACGTCCGCATTTTTCTTGAAATTTTTATTCCCCCTCTTCGTACGTCTAGCAAAAAACTCAACTCCCATCAAAATCTTTATTACTTTATGAATAATAAAATGTATAAACTGTGCAAAATTTAATGAAATAAAATGGACGTCCATTGAAGTTCAACCCTCCCCTTGTCCAACTTTGTCATATCCCACTCTCCCTTCCGTGTAGACGTCATTTATTGACAGCCCTTTTATGTCCAATCGATCACACCAGTATAATAACTCCCATTACCATACGGAAGTTTTAGTAGACAATAATAATTTTAAATAAAATTAAGGACAGAGGTATACGGCAATTATAAACATAGGATTAATTAAAAATAACTTAAACGTCAAATTTCTTATTTGAAATCAAAAACTTTGTAAAATTCATAATTAAATAGTATTTCATTATACAGTATTTCAGATTACATTAATATCTTCATTATTGATATATTAATATTTGCTATGCAAAACTAGGTATCAACATTTTCAAAATTTCGCTAAAAATCTCATCACACCTTTCGTATTCATGAATTACTAACGTAATCACTATAACCATATATATTACTAGCAGACCCCGCCACGCGTTGTTGTGGCTCAAAATGTATCTATTATAAATGTATAACACTTCCCCGTGGAGAGGGGAGGAATTTTTCGAAAAATCCCTTCTTAGTGTACATTCTCTTGATGTATCCTATCAAAACGCAAAAAACCACATCTAAAATACTATAATAGAAGCCAAGTTCTTCACGGTAAGCCTTAATCCTGTCCATCTCTCCCCAGTGGGGGAAATTTCGACACGTATATTATATAAAAACACGTGCGTATTCGAATGCAGCGTTGTGTCAAAATTTCAAAGGAATCGGTAGGAACAAACGAACATTACATTTTTATTTATATAGATAGATAGAAGAAGATCTGCTTTAGTTCATCCTCACAGAAAAGCAAACTTAGGGCGTCGTACTCGTAGCACCATCTGTTGGATATAAAAGCCTTAACCTAGATGATATCTTTTAATTTATATGAGTGTTTAACGGAATAATATACAGTCTATGTCCACCCTGAAGTTCCATTCTAAATATTGGTGAAAGAATATTTGAAATCGGATGAGTAGTTTCGGAGATTACCCCCCTACATCCAAACTTAAACATTACCTCTTTATAATATTAGTATACAGTAGATCAGTGTTTTTCAACCTTCTTGAATACGCGACCCCTTTACAAGTTAAAAAATTTTGGCGACCCCCACGGCTATATTAAAACTATGTCAACGATTTTAAAAACTACGTATTTAATTTTCTTTCTGTTGAAGTTTAAATATCGATCAAAAAGCTAATCAAAAAACAGCACAGCCTTCTCACTGAAATTGTAGTATTTTTTTTACTGTAGTGTAGGACCTACAAACACTTGTCTTTTTCTTTTACCCACGACCCCCCGTGTATGGCTTTGCGACCCACCTGGGGGTCGCGACCCACAGGTTGAAAAACACTGCAGTAGATTATTATTATAAAATATCATCACCAGAGTAGTTCGTATGCAAAGTAGAATACTTTAATTTTAAAACAATAACAAGCTACAGTAAATGATTAAAACTGCATCATCAGTTGTAGTAAAAAGTCGATTTTAGATTTTAGCCCACTAAAAACTTCTCTAGCCAAACATTATGAAGTAATTTGTATTTGCTTAAATTCGAAATTTTGAAAGAAAATTTATTCTGTTCGATTTTCTTTAAACAGAAATAGCAAAAATCACGCAAAGGTGCTTAAAAAATTTTCGCACGTGTTAAAATATCTAGAATTTAAATTTTAAAGAGATAGGAAGGAACAACACATGCATATAACAACAGTTTGGATTATTACATAATATGTAACTTTTACATCGTTATTTTTTACACAAAACGTTTGTATTTAAGTAAGGACTAGGAAAAATTTATTATTATTTTGACTTTTAATGTTTTGATATATCGGGCCGGCAAATTTAAACACACGCACGTATCTTGAGTTCTAAATATACAGCTTAACAAAAATAGAATAAGAGAAATAAGTTTTGATGCAGTAAAATTTGATTTTTTCTTTTTGTAATGCATTCTTTCATCTACAGTAATCACAACAAATTACATAAAACTATATTGGCACTTTAATTTACTAGAAACATCTATACCTTAATAACTAAACGAAAACTTTTTATAGCGATAAAAACATAACAAGTGACGGGCAAAGTTGTAATTTATCGCCGACAATCAATAAGTTCGTTCCAGTGTTTATTTTTATTTGGCAAATTTTAAACCGCTTCCATTTTTCCAAAACTAATTTTATTTGTTATTATCGTTCACTCAAAAATATAACGATTGTCTAGACTTTTATAAATAGTCTATGTTTACATGTCTACTCTGAAATAAAGTTATGATAAACATAAAATCTACGGAAACATTAATGACTTACATGTAAAATAAACTTATGTAGATCATTTGACCTCTCGTAAATTTATTTTACTTGTGTCATTAATGTTTCCTCAGTTCGAATGAGTAGCCTAATTGCTACAGTAATATCAAAAGCGAAAGTTTTACGTCAAAGTTTTACAGCATTTCGACTCTAAAAAAAATTCGTTATTGAAATAATTTTTTATCCATTTGAAGTATGGTATAAGCTAAATAAAAATTTCTAATCTCTCTTTCAATAGAATAAGTTACTTTAATGTATACTGATGTTATACATAATTAGTAACTTATGTACCGGTACGTATGTTAACCAATTATTATTATAATTTGTAATTAGACCCTATGTTATATATTATTTCGACCATCAATCAATTATTCTGTTATGGTACAGAGTGTAGACGTCACCTTGGTTAGTTAAAAGACTCATCGGCATAACACAAAAAATGTCGATTGTAACGAAGTAACGGAAACAAAACATTATAAGCATATAATTCCCGCGCAACCAACCAAATAAAAATAAAATTTGTTTATTTTTACATTAGTTATAACAACTTCTCGTAATAATTGTTATAAGAAAGAAGTTGATATTCGGAACCCATCCGGGATCCGATCAAGATGATTAATTAAATGTTTACGATGGGTTCGGCTTAAACTCACTAACGTTTTGGAAAAAGATCTAATGCTCTCTACATTGTAAACTAGGCACTAAGAGGGAATTGTTATATATATTTATTTGGCTGGATAGCCAAGGCGGTTAAGGTGTCAACCTACTATTCTGGGGGCTCGGGATCGAATCCGGTCAGATGAACTCAGAAATCTGTCCGGATAAGTCGGACCACTGTGGACCTGATCGAACCCACGATGGATATGATTAAAAAAGCTCTCAATGCCTACAGTGTGGAAGAAGACAAGGATAATATACATATAGATACTCATTTAAGGTTGGTTGGGTCCACAACGGTGGTGGTCGGTTTAAGAGGATCGAGGCCCATCAGATCCTGACAGATCGCTTCCGAATGAATAATTTCGGAGACCCCGATCCTTACGGGGTAGGCTGATGCCTTTATTTTCATTCCAGTCTTAAAAATTAATTTTAAAAAATACTGAAAATAGCACAACATAAATTCATATCAAAACACAATGGCGAAGGTTTAATTGCGAAGAGAGATGATTTTGTGAACAGTTCTCTTTCATTACGAAATTAATTAGCATTTTTAAAACACAATATCGTATTAATACAAACGAACGTTCATTGTTAACGAAAATTATTTAAAATTTTAAATTACATTTCATTGCGTACGATATAAATTTGACGTCACAATTTCAGTCACGTGACCAAACTTCCGACGCCATATTAATTTTTCTCAATCGGAACGTTAAGAGAATGTAAGGCGCCGTCCATTACCGTATTGTAATTAATTAATGGACGGTTCCTTCTAAATAAATTAGAAGTTTTCTGTTTAAAAATAAATAAAAATTTTTAAAAATTATCGACTTTTTCTGCATTTACTAACTTCAACGTAAAGAACAACTTTTTAACCGATCGATAGTTTATAATTTAATTTCGTTGCTTAAAACTGTTTATAATAATTTAATATTCTCGAATTTCGTTTCGAATGAATAAAAACCAAAAGTAGCACGTACCATTTCGATGTTTAATCGTCCAAAATCCATTTAACAAAACGTAAAGTCCGGCAGCAGCAAATCACTTTCGAAAAAAAAAATACTTATGAGCAGACGAAGTTTTATGTTGCCATGACGACAAAAAAACTTCCGTCGTTATAGCGACTAAATCGTTATTGTAACAAATTAATTTATCTATTAATTACCGTATTAATTAACATTATAATCGAGTTAAAAATAATAAGTTATTTCTATAAAATAAAATAAATTATTATTTCGTGTCATTGTTACGAAAAGATGGCAACGCGTTGATGTACTTTCTTGGCATTCTTTTTCATCATCCTTAATAGTCGTTACCATTGCTTTTAAGTCTTCAGATTGATTCGAGAGATATTAAGGGGATGGAGGGAATCTTCCGAACCAGTGGTCCAATTTTTTTGAACTTTCAGAAACTTTCGACAAAAGGCACAAGAGTTATTAATCTTCGAAGTGGATGTATGTGCCCCACACACAAATATCCACTATTCCAGTCTTAAAAATTCTCAAATTAGCACAATATAAATTCATATCAAAGCCCGGCTAGCTCAGTCGGTAGAGCATGAGACTCTTAATCTCAGGGTCGTGGGTTCGAGCCCCACGTTGGGCGCTTTCATTTTTCTCCTCTTTTTACCCTTTTTTTAAACATTAAATCTTAATAAATAAATTTTAAAGTCGTAATTTATACAGAAATAGATCGAAAAATGTTTTGATGGTCGGATGGCCGAGCGGTTAGAATGGTAGCGTCCGGCTTTGGAGAGACGGGATCGTATCCAGACGGATCGAAAAATCCCAGAATTCTTTTGGGGGTGGCCCGTACGGATATGTCGAGCCCTACCTCTCACCACTCAGTTGTTCCGTTGCGGGCCTGTCAGAATCCGAAACGGACTTGATAAAAATCCTCTGTGTACAGGGACCACAGAGAGCCAAAAATTAAAAAGTACACGGCATTTATATATGGAGCAGCCAATAGTTTTTAAGGTCCAAAATATCAAGGAATTATATTTTGGATCTTAAAAACTATTTTTTGGACGGCATGCACGATACATCCAGTCTAAGATATCAATTCCTTAGTACTAGATAGAGCCGTTTGTCCAATGCAAACAGGGTTTATTTGCCCCGCACTAAACAAATTTATTCCATTTAAAATTTAATTAATTAATTTTAAAATACGTAATAATAAATCTTTGTTGAATAGATTTCAAACAATGAATAACAATGTGCTGTTTTATAATTATTGCTCGAAAATATCGATTAACAATTACATTGTTTTATCGATTATTTGAGAAGTATCAGAAGACTGAAATCGTAAAAATAATTTGAAATTATTTCGAATATTTCAATCGATTTAATTTGAATTTATAAATTAACAGTTTAATTAACTAAAAAGTGTAGTGCGATTTCGGCGCTCGTCGATCCAAGCCACGGGCTTTTACAAAATATGTACTGTACAAGGAAAATAATGTGTTGGATTGGAGCAGCATCTCTCTCCAGTCGTTGGATGATTCTAGTTTTCGGATTCGTCACATGATTCTGTTTAATTTTAAAATTAGAACTTAAACTTTTGTGATCATCATCATTCATTCACTAATTTTATTTTGGAAACTTATTACACGATCACTTTTCTGAAAGTAAGACCGGTTGATATACGGTCGCAGATGAATTGCATATATCAATTAGGCTATGGCTAACAATTCGATTGTGGAATTATTTTTTGCCCATTGCAAATAATGAGGGATGTTGTAATGTAAAAAATTGAAAGTTCCATGGAAATGTTGGACTTTACCAAAATGCAAAAGTGGGTATAGCTTTAGATAGCAAAATAGACAAAGTGATTTGCGTCGAAACGAATCATGATCCATGAGTTTGCTGGACAACTGTTCTGCGGTCACAATGGCATATAGAAGAATTAGGTCATGAAGATATGCTTACATTTCATCCCATCGCCAACTCAAAAAAAAAAGTGTCTTCATTGGCATCAAATGCTCCCAGCAGATTACAGTTCCATTCTTTATCAAATTGGGTATAGATTGCTGAGGATCCTACTTTGCTCACACTTTCCGATACCCTAATACCCCGTTCGCACCGAGCATTTCGATCTAGATTGTGACGAAGGTCGGCGACCACTCTCGACTGAAACGAAGTTCAATCGCCATCGACTCGAGAGAGTTCTCAAAACTAGATCCAATCATAAGAGAAATCCCACAATCCCACGCACATGAGAAATTACAAGATGATTGCGGAACACGTGTCGGGCTATCAACAGAGAAATAAACAATATATTTGGAGAGACAATGACATCTGTCTATTATTAGATATATGGCAAGAAAAAGTATTTACTTCTAACCAAAACATCCATTTTGTTTGTTGGTGTTCCTAACTCACCACATAGTTATGTCAGTTTTATCATCATGTATAATAGCCGTGTTCTTCTCAAGCGGACTGCCTGTGCGAGCAGCACGACGTTCAACTGATGACAGTCACAATCCAGATTACAGGTAAATCGAGATCAAAGTGAGTCGTGGATTGTGTGCAAATGTAGTATAAGTCTTCCATCAACTTCTTTATTGTGACCGCAGTAGTTGTGCAGTGAGCTCGTGGATCAAGATTTTTCTCTCAGTGCAAAGCACTTTGTCCACTCACTGACAATTCGTGTCAGTAGTCGTAGTAGCAAAGATAAACATAAGCAAGTTTTTGAAATGAAATTTGCTTCATAAATTATTTTACAAGGGTTTTTTACTATATACTTCGAATGCAACTTCCAAATTTAAATATATTTCTATAAGATAATTTGTTTTTAATTTGTACGAATTTCTTTAAACAACTCAAGAATAAAACTATGCATAAACTATAACTGCATCATGTTTATTATACAATATACAGATAACCATTGATATATGTGGTTTCAACCAGTGCAGGTTTTGGTTAATGCTGGTCTAGTCTCAGGAAACTTTGACTCAATAAACTTTGTTATATGTGATTTAGAGATACGTGGCATACTTGCAAAACCAATTAACTGTATATATCAAGGGTTACCTATTTCCTCAAAATATATGCAAATTGTTTTGATTATATGTATGTTATGTATTAGAAATCTACATGATGTTTTGATGATCATTATAGTCTATCAAAAAACTGAAAATGAATATAATCCAAATTCCACTCAACAAAATAAGAAAAAAAAAAAAGTTTATTTAACAACAGGATTTAAATACTACAAACTTTTATAATAAATAAAATTAAATTAAATAAGTTATTATGAATAACATACATCAACTGCATAGACCATAATATGAATATCAATTTCATAAATTTATATCTATACTAATATTATAAAGAGGTAAGTTTGTAAGTTTGGATGTAGGACGTAATCTCTGAAACTACTCATCCGCTTTCAAAAATTCTTTCACCAATATTTAGATTGGACCTTCAGAGTCCAATCTAAATATTGGAACATAAATGAATATGAAATATTGGAATATAAATAGGCTGTATATTTTTCCATTAAACGTTCATATAAATTAAAAGTATCATCTAGGTAAGTGTTATATTTTTGGTGTCAGCAGGTAGTGAGGGGCAAGACATGTATGCATATGAGATAGGTAACTATGCAGCGCAATCGGATAGTCAGTGAGATATGCAGCGCATGTGTCCGAACTTGTAGTATATACAGAGTGACAATAATTAACCCATACAAAGTTTGTAGCAATGCTGCACCTGAACTTTTTTACTGTCACCAATTTACATACTGTTGTTTAATTCTCCATGATTTCCTGCCCATGTAGATGTGCTTTCGGTGTAATAAGGGTTAGTTCTTTATTTTTTTAAGGATGTTGAACAAACATTGTGCAATTTTGGAGCTATTCCGGCAAGGAAAGTGTCAATGTGAAATTGTTCGTTTGCTCAGTGCTCCCAAAATGACAGTCTTGGATGCAGTTCAGTGATTCAAGGAGCTTGGTCATGATGGTGATTGTTCCAGATGTGGAAGAAAGCACACCATCAACAAGTCTAAAAATCGCAAGATCATCAAAAAGTGAGTTGACCAACATGCAAAGATCTCCATAAGAAAAATTGCTCATGAGATCAGAATTAATCATGAATCGGTGCAGTTAATAGTGAAAAAGGAACTTGGACTCAAGCCCTACAAGTTCCAAAAGGTCAGCTCCTCACCGATGAAAACAAGTTCATGTGACTCCAAAGATGCCGTCAACTCAAGCGTCAGGCCGCAGGTCGACAATGGGAGCGCATTCTCTTCACAGAAGAGAAGCTTTCCTCTGTACAACAGGTGCACAACCATCAAATGAACAGGAACTGGTCTGCGGAGGCTCCCAGATGCTCAGCCATCATCGAACATTGCCAAAATCCAATGTTTGGGCTGGAATTTGTGCAAGCAGCAAGACACCCCTTGTTTTCTTTGATCAAGGGGCCAAAATCAATTGCCATGACATTCTCAAGACCATGGTACTTCCGTGGGTTCAGCAGCATTTTGGCGGTGTGAAATGGATGTTTCAGCAGGACTCAGCGTTAGCACACAGGGCGAAGAAGACTCTGGAGTGGTGCAAGGCTCATTTTCCTGATTTCATCGTGTCTGCGGAATGGCCACCGTACTCACCGGATCTGAACCCGATGGACTAGTGTGTGGTCCATTTTGGAGGCTAGGGCCTGCGCTAAGTACCACAAAAGTTTGGAGTCGCTGAAGCAATCCTTGTGCTGGGAGTGGGACAAACTGTCTCCAGAAGAGCTGTGGCCCATTGCCGAGAATTTAGAAACACATTTGGGGCTCTGCATCAAGGCAAAAGGAGGCCACTTTGAACAGGCTGAATGTCTGATTAATACGTAAAGTATTGTCACTGCTATCTGCTGTTGTTTTGCTAATTTTCATTTCTTCAATAAATTTACAATGCAAAAAACTTGTACAGGCTAATTATTGCCACCCTGTAAAGTTGACACAGAGAACACATGCACATAAGTTTGCTTTATTCAAACTCTTAGTCTTAATGTTTGATTTTATATTTGAATTTATATTAATGAATGATTCGAGAAGATCCAACTTATTTTTCGAATTTAGTAAACTAGAAGATCCTGGAAGGGGTTACAAAAATGTTTGTTATTTGTCACTTAGTGGTACCACGCACTGGTTAGTGGTTGCTGTGAATCTTAATTATCGTTATCCCAGTGTGGTAAGCAGATATCTAAAAATTTTCTAATTAGTCTCGTAAGAGGGGGGACCTAATTCTTGCACTTTGTGAAAACGGGTAAGATCGGCTATAATCTAATAATCTTAATCTTTGCTATCGTTTTTGTTCGAGCAATGCCAAGCTCTTATGCTAGTCACTTATAAAGCACAACGAGAAGGTTAATCAAAATAGTCAAAACAATTAATTATATGTTAAATTTAATCAGTAATTGGTGATTAATATTTTGAAATGAAAAGAAAAAAGGGATGAACACTTGCAATAAATTTTTTTGATTAATTATCTTAATTGATGTTATTGATTTTAATTATTATATAATGGTGTAGCAATTACAAACATCTGTATTCTNAAAACTGTTCTATATATATATTCAATATTACTTTATTTATAAAATGAGAATATTTACAATAAGTCAAAGATATCCATTTACTTTTCCTTTCAACATCTTATAAGCCAGAAATAATTTATTTTAGTTAATAAAAGTTGTATGACAGCTAATCTCTGCATTATCCCCAGCTCTCTGTCTAGAAACTTTTCCATATCCAAGTATTTTTTTAATTCAATACAAATTATCTTCAAGGGTATGTAAAATTTGAGATTTCATTGTTATGTAGCGATTATTGAAATTGCTCTCCAGAAGGAAAATTTCATGTTTATTCCTAAAGATGAATTTGTAGAGTCCACAGTCGAGTACATAAATAAATTTTCTAAAAGCTGAACTGCAATATGCAAAAATTAGTAATTATTTTCAAGTTAAAGTTAAAATAGTTCAGTTGAGTGTAAAAAGTTGTATGATTAAAAAACAACATAGAATAAAAAATTTAAATAATTGCTTTTCTAATTTCCTTTTCTTCATTATTAGAATACAACTGATTTGTAACTGAATTTTCTTGTTGTAATATAAGGATTTTAAAAAGGCAATTTCTAATCAACAATCCTAAATTATTGATATAAGTTAAAAAAATATACTTACAAATACTGTAATAGTAAAAAAATAATGTATATTATTTTATATTTATTATTTGGCAATATTTATATGATCTTGCATACCTTTGTCAAACTTTAATAATTTTATTGTTCTAAATTAATCAAAAGCTAAAATTAATGAACTGAAGGAAGGGCCTTTGAAAGAGGAGGAAGAGCTGGGAATTTTTCTCCAAGCATGGAGAAAACTTAGGGACTCATACTTCTTCCTATCCCTATAAAAATAATGCTATTTTTATTGATAGAAAATAAAATCTGACTGCTTTTTATTAATAAACATTCTACATATTTCATTTGTTTAATAAACAAAAGACTAAATGGTCCTGTTCTACTCCCAGATCCAATACAAACTCAATGGCTCAGATTGCAGGAACACCAGTAATTAAACTCAGTATAACCATAACATATTTCCTCCCTGCCATATTATAAAAATTCTCTATAAAGATTTACTTCAATTCTAATATAAATTTTTAATATGTTTTGATTTATTATTTACCTCACAATGCTTTATGTTCTGTAGATATATATCCTTGAACTATGACAAGTCTGCTTACATAAATCACACAAAAGAATATACAGTACGAGTGCACATTCCAAATATATTCTATGTAAAAAAAAAAAAATGAGATTTTAATATCCTTTTCTATTACAAATTAAGCTTAACGAGCATTTAATTACAAAGCATCAACAATATCGCACATCAATCTATCCAAACCGTGGCAATCCTCTTCTTCCTGATGCTCTTTAATATCGGACACATCCATCATTTCCGGAGGCATCAACAAATTACAGTCCACATCCGATGAATCTGGCAAGTTTGCCAGAGTATTCTGTAAGATCTCGGTCACTTTTTCTAAATGTTTTTGAAATCTTTCGGTGGTTTCAAGTCTCTGTCTCTTCTGCACCTCTAACATGACTCTCAACGTTTCACGCGCCTGATGGGGTCTGAATTCGTTTATGAGATGATGAATGTGGATGAACAAGAGACTGATGTCGTCCCTCTTCTCTTCGCGCTTCGAAGTGTCGGGGCACCGGATAAGAATGTCCAACATATCCAGAAAATTGACTAATATGGAATGATTTAGTTTTTTCAATTCGCGTTTGTGATCGTAGTTCTGTGGATAGAGTCTTCTGATCCCTTGACTTTCTAACGGTCTGATAATCACATCATCAGCATGAAACTGAACACCAAACATAGAATACATATCCTGGACAGGTTTAGGAGGAGAAGGTGCCCTTCCTTTTTGAATGTTTTCATCTGTGTAGCAACTGTAATACTGATTTGGAGGCAAGGGGAGGGAACTAACTTGTGTAGATTCCGACATTTCTGCGTTTCTGTTCATCTTCTTTGATTTATATTTCTTCCAACAGCACTACAGATTCTAAACATATGCATTAAGTAAATTTGGCAGTTTCCAAATCGTACTTTATGAAAATTACAATTAATAACAATATTTCAGAGTTTATAATTAATTACGGAAGACAAAAACCATAACTTACCCCAAGATATTTGCTTTCAATAAACAATATGCGCCAACTAAAGCTGTAAATCGTGCATATCTCGACTTCTTTGCGCGTTTAACTTCCTAATCGTCTTCATCACAAACGTAATGTGAAGCGCCACCTGCTTAACAAAAATAGCTAAAAAAAAAAAAACATCGGCCGACATTTCAAAAATATAAATCTATATTGTTTTTTTCAATTATTTTTTGATATGCATGCCTTAAAATAATTTTTTTTTTAATTCATATTATTATCATAGTTTAAAAACGAAAAACTGTTAAGGTTTTTCGATTCTTCTAGATTCGATTACGAATCTCCTACGGTGGTAGGCTGGGACGTTATAAGAAAGAAGTTGATATTCGGAACCCATCCGGGATCCGATCAAGATGATTAATTAAATGTTTACGATGGGTTCGGCTTAAACTCACTAACGTTTTGGAAANATTTCAAAAATATAAATCTATATTGTTTTTTTCAATTATTTTTTGATATGCATGCCTTAAAATAATTTTTTTTTTTAAATTCATATTATTATCATAGTTTAAAAACGAAAAACTGTTAAGGTTTTTCGATTCGTCTAGATTCGATTACGAATCTCCTACGGTGGTAGGCTGGGACCTTAACCGCTCAGCCATTCTGTCGAATAGTATTAATAAAATCTAAATTAATATTGTGTTTATCGTTTAGTCCTAGGATCGATAATATTTTTCAAATAATTTTATTCAACCATACACGGCCTTGTAATTTTTCAAATGCATTCTCATTATAGAAAATAGCATAGAAATTCGTATTAACATTACTCAATGCAGAGTTTGAACAAGTTTATTTCTATCACAGAAGTTAAATATGTATTAAATACATTAAGGTATTTTGGTTTTTAAATATAATACATAAATGCAGGGCCATCGAGTATGAAGAGCCGAGGATTTTTCCCGAGCGCGGAGAAAAACTTGGACCTAGTGGTTCGTATTTCAGTTGTTAAAAAAACTACAGTAGAGCCTCGATTATCCGACCCCTCGGTTAACCGACCGTCCTAGTCGGCAAATTTCAAATGTCCGCTAGTGATGTGGCGCTACAATATTTGGCTATGTCTTGGCTACTTTAATATTATTTNGCAATAAATTTTTTTGATTAATTATCTTAATTGATGTTATTGATTTTAATTATTATATAATGGTGTAGCAATTACAAACATCTGTATTCTTAATATTTCTTCAAAATTTTTTTCTGTTTTTTGCATTGTCTCAATGAAACATCTATAAAAAAAAAGAAAAAATATGCTATTAATAAATATTCAAAATGTATAAATTTAGTTGATAAATACTTTTTATTTTAATAAATGAAAAAATGAACAAATATATTTTTAAACAAGATTCTTGAACTATTTTTTTTTGTATAAAAATAAATGATCTTCCAAAATGAATGCTATCATTTTAATAAATATCGCCAACAAAACCTTCAAAATATACCAGCAAATATAATTTATATTAAATTATATTTGCTGGTATATTTTGAAGGTTTTGTTGGTGTTATTTACTAGTGTACAACCAGCTTTCAGAAGCTTTGGAGCTATCATTTTAAATTACTATAATTATATTAATTATTATCTGACAAATATGTGATATACACCAATCAATAGGCTAAGTGCCTGAGTTTCATCTCCTATCTGCATTCAAACATCTTGTTATCTACTACCTCTAGTAAATGTCGTAAAGTAAGTGTTTTGTTTTCTGTAGTTCATAAAGTTGGACTCACTCATCATTGTGTTATATGAATAATCTACACAAGCTTCAGGAGCTGTAGAATTATGGCTGCTGTGGAAGAAGTGACAACAAATATGCCTTAGTGAGTGTAGGGAGAATTTGAGTACAGGTATACCTCGACTTACGTTGTTTCGAGTTACGTCGTTCCCGATTATACATCGTTTGTCAAGAAAGTACTGTATATGGAAAAATAAAAATCAAGTTTAAGTCATTTTATTCGACTTTACGTCTGTCCGCCACAAATATTAAAGTCGTAACATAACTAGAAAAATGTTTAAAGCACATAAAATCATATTATAATATATACATTTACAAGTATATACTGTATTTACAGTACAGTACATGCATTCGTAAATTTAAATTACTTTTTTCTGTACTATATTAAAAACTAAAATTTATTTGTTTGTAAGCTTAAAATAGATCCTTATTAACCATATATTATTAAAAATGCATTAATAGATAAAATACAGAACGGGAATTGGTTATTTATGGTTTAGCCTAGTGGCAAATAGATTCGGAGACAAGTAAATTAACTTATGTCGTTTTTCGACTTAAGTCGTTCTCCTGGAACCAATTACCGACGTAAGGCGAGGTATACCTGTAT
>NW_019384824.1:422199-425834 GCF_000671375.1 Centruroides sculpturatus
CACTGGCCGTATTGCTGCTCGGAGTAATGACATTTGCCTAAGTCATTTTAGAAACATTTTAAAAAGTAGGCAAAGCCAAACCTCTTTGGATAGATATTTTACCGAGCGACCTCTATCCAGTGAAAATGCTAATAGAAGTGAAGGAAAGAAAGCAACAAGCAGTGGATAAAAATAAAAAATAAAACAACACTAATTTTTAAAATCTTTTCTAAGTTATTTTTAAGTTATTGTTACATTATGTTATGTAAGTTAAGTTTTAGTATCATTTCCCTTCTCCCTCCACCAATTTACACCTCCACCGTCGTCTATCCTCAAAGGTAAAGTGCAAATAAAACTACATTTTTTTTTAATCAATTATTATTCTGTTACGATTATTTATACATTTACAACTACAAAACGCATTTTTCAGTGTTTTCCTTACTATACTTTTTTTTAATGTATTACTTAGCTTTAATTTCAGTGTGTTTTTCGTGTTAGAACAAATTATTTGGTTTTACATGTAATCCTATGGGGAAAAATGATTCTCCTTAAGACATTTTCATGATACGATCTCAGTGTCGGAACGGATTAATTTCGTATCCTGAGGTACCACTGTACTACTACTACTCTTGAAAGTAGTGGGAAACCTACATATAAACAAATTGATCTCCTCAACAGAGCAAACCAGAAACTTTGTGATGCACCAGGCACTGCTGCAAANTTTGTTCTGTACTATATTAAAAACTAAAATTTATTTGTTTGTAAGCTTAAAATAGATCCTTATTAACCATATATTATTAAAAATGCATTAATAGATAAAATACAGAACGGGAATTGGTTATTTATGGTTTAGCCTAGTGGCAAATAGATTCGGAGACAAGTAAATTAACTTATGTCGTTTTTCGACTTAAGTCGTTCTCCTGGAACCAATTACCGACGTAAGGCGAGGTATACCTGTATTGGTTGGATATGTGTGTATGACATGAGGTTCACACATTGAAAAATTGTAACAAGCCAGTGGAAAACTTGGTTGGTTTTCAAAGTTTTAATCTACATTATGACTTTCTCAGATAATAATTTCAATTTAAACTGGTAGCATTCCTTTTGAAAAACAATATATATCATGTATATCATACTAACAAAAGTATCATTTTAAATGGATGTAATTAAACAAGTCTTGTTATAATGAAAACAACAAGCTGTTATACAAATATATCATTATCTATATTTCTAAGACTGATATTCATTAATGCTTATTACTTTCATTAATTTTCACAATACCACAAACAGTGGCTATGCTGCATTCTTCCAAATGATCCCTATTATATTCTAGTAAACAGAAACATGCACATACTCAAATTCAACTTGTGACATGACAATCTAACAAAACTAAGAACAATATTTTAATTGCCAAATCTGCAAAGCATGTTAATTCTATAAAATAATTTTTAAATTTAGTATTACAAGTAGTCTATACATAAAATAAGGTTTATAAATAAGTACTATACTAACTGGAGAATCTTGATCATAGTTCATATCATCTCCATCTAACTCCTCATCGTCATCCTCGTTGCTTTCACTTTCATCGTCGTCATTGTCATCATCTTCTTCTTCGTCTTCGTCATCATCGAAATGCTGAAAATTGATGTAAATCTTATATATATAAACTATTGTTGCGTCTGTAATGGTATCCATTGTCTAAAACGCCCACTAAGGGCGCCCTAGCGATGATTTTAACTTAACAATAAATTATTTTTATTTGTAATAGGAATTTATTATTTATACCACGGACTGGTATAAATAATTATTATATGCCTTGATTAACCTTGCGCCACATGTTTACAACATCGTTGAGTGAGCATTGTGCATTGACTGATGGGAAATTTGTTGAAAAAATAGTGGATACATTTAAAATCGAGGTTTATAAGCGAAAGTAAATAAACAAATTAAACTATTTTAAAGTATTTATAGAATGTTTAATAGGTAGAAATCTAGATCCACATGACGCAATTGGGACTTTAACAGAACTGCAGAGCATATTGTTAGGAACAAAAAAGTCAAAGGAACCATGCCTCGTGGGAATTTGTAAAGAACGTCCACTAGGGGGCTACTAGTAACTTTAGAAGGGTTTCAAAAATCATAACTGGAAATGAATCACTAAAATGCAATGAAAGAAAATTACATTACAGTGGTACCTCAGGTTACGAACGCCCCAGCATATGAAATTTTCAGGATACGACATGAAATTCGAACATATTTTTGCTCCACGATATGAACAAAAACTCACCATACGACATTACATTAGTTTGCATTTTTCATTTGTTTTTCTTACTACAGTTATTTTTTTTAATGTATTACTTGGCTTTAATTTGAGTGTGTTTTTCGCGTTGGAACGAATTATTTGGTTTTACATGTAATCGTATGGGAAAAGATGATCCACCTTACGACATTTTCATGATACGATCTCAGTTTCGTAACGGATTAATTTCGTATCCTGAGGTACCACTGTATTGTAATTTTATTAATTAAGCAGTATAATAAAGAAAATATCTTATTCAGTGATCATATTGTTGATAAGAAAAATGAGAATTAAAATTCTTAAGTATTTATCACTAGACAGCGGATTTTAGGCAAATGCCTATTTTTTTCCTTGGCATATACATGGATAAGATTTCGTATGAACACTTTTCATGAACATTTAGATCGAAACAATGGTATTTTATAATGCCTAAAAATACTTATTTTGACATTGCTGCCTATTTTTGCTTAGAACACAAAGTTTAGTCTGTTTTCATACTTTTTAAAAAGTTTTTATTAATTTTTCATTTCATTTTCCGCAAAGGTTTACTTTAATTCTTAAGTGTAACTAAAGCCAAGAAAATTTTGAATGACATTTATGTTCAGAACAAGTTGATGTACATTGAGTGTTATTTCACATTCATTGCAGATACTACTACTACTCTTGAAAGTAGTGGGAAACCTACATATAAACAAATTGATCTCCTCAACAGAGCAAACCAGAAACTTTGTGATGCACCAGGCACTGCTGCAAAAAAAGTGAAGAAAGAGTTGAAAGTAGTGCTTCAAAAGAGACTTGGATTAAAGTGCTTGTTTATTGTGGCTGATATTTTGACAAGAAAAAAGAGCAAAAGTGAATTCCCAGTTCATCTTCTTCCAAGGTTATATTGTTTGTTATCTTCAGTAGATATGGAACATGTCTACGGATTATATGCTCTTTCTCTGCACATAAATTAATTCTCGGTGACAAAAGTTGCAACTTTTCTATTGAAAATTTGGAAAAAGTGCTTGTAATATATTATGAAGCTAACTATGGGAAACAGAGCAAATAAAAAATGTAAAGATAATTGTTTGTCTACTTTTGTGTTTGCATCATTCTGAATATGTGCATTTCTTTTTTGGAATACATATCTAAATAAAAAAATTCATTGTCCTGATAAGTACATTAATTGTTCATTGTGCAAATTTTGACTGCCTATTTTTTGTTTATAAAGCCTAAACGACACAATTTAAGAGCTTATTTTAAGCACCTAAAACGCCACTTTTAAGGACCTATAAGGCCCCTCATTATGTCGTGCTTGTTGAGAGACAAAGAAAAAACTGCTATATAGTAGAGCAGTGGTTCCCAATTAGTTTTT
>NW_019384824.1:426560-455370 GCF_000671375.1 Centruroides sculpturatus
TACTACATGAAAATGAAAATTAATGAATACACTGTGTACAGTAATTTACCTGATAAGACAGACCTCAGAAAAATACTTTATGAGAGCTTTTATACTTTTATAAAGCTGTCTATAATGAAAATTAATTAACTAAGGATTTTTTTGCTCTGCCAGGATGTGCCCGAGTTATCCGGAGTGCCGGGTTATCGAGAGCCGAGTTTTCGAGGTTCTACTGTATAACCCATGTGTCATACTGCCGTAATCGAATAAAACTAAACTGATTTAATCTCTATTTGCTGAAGAAAAATATCCTATAACAAAATTTTATACAGAGTGAGGATTCTTAAGCTCTTTCCATTCTGTAAGGCTATCTGATTGTCCTATGGATAATAAGAGGATCTTATTGATATTTCCATCTTCATTATGGATTCATCCAAATCCACAACGGGAGCAATGTTGTGGATTTGGATACAGAACATTCTACTCATGACAAATTCTTTGTTTTCACAAAATGCCATAAAGGATGCACTTTGTGAACATGAAGTTCCACAAACAAAGTACTCTTATGTCCACGAAGTTTCACCAAATCTCCAGGAGCAGCAAGCTGATGTAATTACCAGTTCAGCTATCTTGCTATCATTCAAAGTGAGTTATGAAGTTGAATTTCATCATAAACTACAATTCTTTGCCAATGCATAAATGTATATCTATACATTTATTCTATTTGTATGTCATAAAAAATGTTATGTAATTAAGAGTTCAAACAATGGTGGCAACAATATTGAATGTACAGATAAGCTAATTCTTAACAATTGCAAAGTGACAACCAATGAAATGATGAGTATAACAAATATGTCATCTATAAACATACACAATATCTTGAGTAAATATGATATATCTGTCTCACTGTTACAGAAAAACTTTTTATGGTAGCAGTAATAGTATAACAAAAAAGATTCATAAATTTGTATCAGTCTTTGAAACAAATGTCTATTTAGTGAGAAATAAATGTATGAGTACATAAGTTGTGGCCATAATCTTCCTCTACAATAATACATGTAGGGGAAAAAAAATATAAACAGAAAAATAGATTTTTCATATTTATTTTTTCTTATATTAGAAAATTATATTTAAAATTAAAAAGAAAAAAAACCATTATTCTAAAAGTTAAGAATGCAAGGCAAGTCTCTTAAAAAATTTACATATTAATGCAATACATACAAAAATTACATATTTAATGTCTTACCTCAGAAGCAGTTTTCCCAATTGGTATTAAGTC
Organism: Centruroides sculpturatus; assembly: GCF_000671375.1. Lineage (NCBI taxonomy): Eukaryota > Metazoa > Arthropoda > Arachnida > Scorpiones > Buthidae > Centruroides > Centruroides sculpturatus. The sequence continues at coordinate 427,819 of NW_019384824.1, forward strand.
ATTATCTTTCTGAGAAATACTTGTTAACTATAAAAACAACGAAAAAATAAATGAGATTTCAATTAAAAATCTGTAAGAAAACTTAACATTTCTTTAATATTATTATTATTTTTGTAGTGAGTAGTTAAGAAAACTTGACTTGATAACTGAAAAAATATTTCAATCATCAAGTCAACTTATCAGTTATCAATTTTTCTTAACAACTTCAACAAATATTGCTAACAGCAGTTGTGGTAACATCAACAACTTTTAAAATATAAAGTCATGCATAAAGGCAACATCACCTAGGATTATCTTCATTTGAAGCTTTAGAAGACTAACATAAAAATATGAAATTTTTTGAGTCTTTCTTTTTCTTTTTATCCTTTTCACAGACCAACTCAGAAATAACAGTAAATTAGCTTGAAGATATAACAAATCTTTAGAAATTTAGAATATGACCCAAAACCAGAGGCCAAGCTGTTCCATTTCCCAAACACTGGTAGCTAGGTCGTGGGTTCGCACGTCACCAGGACGAGCTGGCCAAGTGGAGTTTTTATGGTTTTCACCATGTCTTTAATGCCTAAACAGGTTGCAGACCTCCTGGAAGGCATTCCCCCTAAGCAGATCACCTAAGCATAGCATTGCGATAACATAAATAGTAAAATCGCACTTAGGTAGCCCTATGGCACTAAGATCAGTTTTTAACACATATCAGTCTACCACCTATTCTACATGCTTCGCATGTAGACATGTGCCTTGGTGCTCGCTATCGCTCACACCTCGGCGCCCAGGTGGAGGCGAGCCCCACACCCCCTAAAACTGTATAACATCAAGTACTCCACAAACAGCCAAGTGGGTTACTTAAAACCAGAATAGTCAAGTGGGCTAAACAATTAAACGCAATAGTCTTGGAAGTACCGCCATTGGGATTACCTAGATGCACTTCAACCACATAAACAAAACAAACAGCGAATATGACCTTTGGCACTGCCAGGATTTGACCTTTGATCTGCGCAGTTTTAACGAGTGTTTTCAATGTTATACAACTAAAATAAGTGTGATAGAAGACGAATTTTCAAATTTATAATTAAAATATATACTTTAATGTAGTTTTATTTCCATTCAAACTAATTTTTAACGAATTAGAAATGAATTCTCACCCAATCTTGGTGTTCTTTTTCGAGTTGAGTTAATTCGGTTTCGTCGTCGCACGGTCGATCTACCGAAAACCAAGAAGGATCGGCCACTCTAGGAGTTAAATTCGGAAATAACGGCGTAGTCATAGCTTTAATATGTTATGTCACTCGACAATAATCAAAACTTACGTAGAAGACGAATCTTCCGCCATATGCTGAATACCCGCCTCCTGGCGTGAAAAAACGAACTACCGCAATTTTTATTATAAAATTATACTTGTAACATTAACGCCTTAATTATATTTTATTAATTAATTAATAATAATTTTTGAAATTAAATTATAAAATTCGCTTGAACTTAAATGAATTTTGGATGAAAAATTACGGTTGGGACTCGACCAATTAGCGTTTGTGTAACATAGTAAAATGAATGCTAATTGGATGACTACTGACTCAGGTTTTTAATCGTGTAAACTTTACTTTTCTGGAATCGAATTCGGATCCTTTTCGTGGATTATGATGGACTTTCGAAATTATATTGAACTAGACGATTTCTTACAGCCAAGCAATCTGTGTTTAGTTTTGGATCTTTAGAAGCATTGATGAAGCATTATGCTTTATAACTTATATCGTAGTATGCAAGATAATAATTTTGAACAAATATTATAATCAACATGTACTATTATTTAATCGACGATCTATCATTCCACTCGGCGATCGCCATTCTTTCTTCACGGAAAAAAAAATGCTTGAGACTGATACGCCAGCCAAAAGCTTCTTATTGCCTCGTCAAAGATGGATTTTGTTCTCGCAACTGAGCTTGGATATTAATAACAAATTCATTAAGAAATTTCATTTTCTTAAATTATCTGAAATTTTACATCATATTCAGCAACCAGGTGGCGCGGAATTCGCTACCCACGTGGCGTAGAGGAGGCGTGGACCAAGTTCTTAGATTATAACCTAAGATCTTTGGTGTGGAGTGATTTGTTTATAGCAGAGGATATTATTATATATTCTGTTTATAATTTCTGCTAACTGATAGTGCAGGAACTACTCGATTTTTACGAAAATCTGTTGTATTCTCTTCTAACATATCCATTTCTCCGGGATATTTTTTATAATATTCGTCACAATCACAACATGCATTAATACTAGAATGTAATCAGTACAACTATTGGCTCGTTTATCAAATTATTAGCTGTATATAGACCTATTTCGTAATTGCGATAATTATAGATAATCAGAATATTTTTATTTTGGACTTTGACCTCGAACCTTGTTATTTTAATCTGTCAGTGTGTTTACATGATCTTTGCAATCTTACGAGACATGTTCGTTAAATCACACTAGTCTTATAATTATTTTTGCAATGTATTGTTTGAATGAGAAGATGGATGATTTTTATAGATTTAGTTATTTATTAAACACACTGATGGGATTCATCTCGGCAGTGTTAACAGCCATACATTGCATCAGCTTTAAAGTTAAATATTTTGTACTTGTTTATATGATTGGAATATTTTATGTACCTAAAGAATTCATTGGAAGAAAGTTTGGTTTATTCAAGTCGTTTCAATTTTCTGGTCAGTAAATATTTCAGTATTTACAATTTGAATAAGTAAATGCAGTAGAGTCTTGCAAACTCAACTTAACGTGGATTGAGAAGGTGGCAAACTGGACTGTGACGAGTTATAGAAAATGAGTTTTATGGACTCCTGTGTTAATGGTAAAATGGGAGAATCCTACGATGCTAATCTAAATAGCGGAATTTTTGTAAATGTATTATATGTGCAAACTCATGTACAAATTAACTGTGTACTTGTTTATGACTACAGTGGTACCTCAGGTTACGAACGCCCCAGCATACGAAATTTTCAGGATACGACATGAAATTCGAACATATTTTTGCTCCACGATACGAACAAAAACTCACCATACGACGTTACATTAGTTCGCATTTTTCATTTGTTTTTCTTACTACTGTTATTTTTTTAAATGTATTACTTGGCTTTAATTTGAGTATGTTTTTCACGTTGGAACGAATTATTTGGTTTTACATGTAATCGTATGGGAAAAGATGATCCACCTTACGACATTTTCATGATACGATCTCAGTTTCGTAACGGATTAATTTCGTATCCTGAGGTACCACTGTATTTCTTTGTAGTTAAATTTTAATTTAAAACGATAGTGGCTATTTGGTGGTAACTTTTGAGTTAATGACATTTGTGTTGTGACATATTGCAGAGAAAGGGTTATATTCTTTGTTAACACAAAGAATTGATGCTGTTATTGAGTTTTACCAGTGAAGAATGATAACTTGTTTGATCCTAAGGATAAATTACAGATTTAAAAATTAAATTATGTGTATTTTGTTTTTTAATGACATGATGAGTTTTACAGAATGTCAAGTTTTTCGAGACTCTACTGTACTATTAATTTAATATAAATTTTTATTTATTAATTAATAATATATTGTTTTGTTTAATTGTGAAGTCAATTATGAAGCATTGTTTTATTGGATTCTGAATTAGAGTATACAGTAAAATTCCAATAACACTACATCAACCACTGTATAACATCGGGCTATTTATTGGCAATAATTATAAATTACTAATAAATTTGACCCCAGAGGGATGTGTTTGATATACCACAGTCGATGTAGTTTTATTGTAATGTATTGAGTTTCGTAAGATGTTTATATTCAGTAAAATTCCAATTCTCTGATAAAACTCAAATTCTGCTTTATTGAAGCAACCAAGTTACGTAATTATTGTTTCTTTAGTATTTTTAGACAATGAAGTCCATTAAGGAGAAAACTTAAGAAGAAATACCATATCAAATTAGTGAATAGCTTCAAAGAATTTTCTAAGATATCTCCTTATGATGCACTTAATTACCCAAAAGAACTAGAACAGTAGTTTCTAATTGACTCGTGTGCTCCAATAAAGCAGAATTTGTCTTTTATTAATTAGAATATGCTTAAGATTATTCATTTTTTCTCTAATTTTAAATGAAATGTTAATATTTAATATTAGATATGCCTAGACAAGACAATAGATATTGTATAATTACTGGTGGGACTACTGGAATAGGCGCAGAAGTAACAACACACCTACTTTCTTTGGGAATGAATGTCATTATAGGTATGTTAAATTTTTTATTTTTAATAATAATAAAATACTTGACTTAAATCATTGAAATTAATATTTTATAATGTTTTATGTCACCAATGCACTATTATATAGCAAATTATTAAAGGATTTTATTATATTGGCATTTTTTGCAGGTACGTCTAAACTAGATGAAAAATTTTTTAAAGATCTTCAAAAGAAATATCCAGATTTGATTAGTAAGTAATGTAAAGTTGATTTTTATTAAAATATATCTTGATTAGGTGATTATAAATAAATTATAATATATATTGGTAACATTTTATAAATAATTTGCATGGAAAATGAATCAAAATGCACACAGATAAAGTTCAGTGTTGATGAAGGAATTTGTTAACTGATTTCTACTTTTCCTGACTCTGTTATATATAACAGAGAAAGTATGGCAATCGGTCAAAAAAATGAATCCCAAGATTTTTACATTTTTAGACTTGAGACCTTGAAATGTCAAGAAATGCAAAAAAATTTGGGTTTTTTTTTCTGTGTGTGGTGTGGGGGACATGATATTGTATAATTTCTTTGAAGCTTAAAAACTCCTGTGCTTTTTGTCAAAAATTTCTGAAATTTGCAGGAAGGTTTGTGTATTTTGGGGATTGATGTTCTCAAATTTTGGTGGTTAAAGGTCAGTAGGATGGGGAGATAAAGGTGAGTCGTGTGTTGTATCAAGTAGGGTCAGACTTAATGATGATTTTACTCATTATTAGCATTTACAAATTTTAATAAAATCCGTTCTTACGCTCAAAATTAAGCTTTTTGCCATTTTATAATAATAAAGAAATATAAAAAGTTTCTTAAATAAAATATAACAAATTTTAAATATTGCAGGAAAGTTAAGCAGCTGAATATTTTTTAGTATGTAATTATATCTAATCAAAAAAGTCATATCCATGTTTTAATTTAAATTAAAGCATTTAAGGATTTTTATAATACTATTAAATATTTATTTGTTCCATTGCAACAATTTAAAAAAGTAATTTAATATTTTAGGCATTTGGCATTTGGACTTATCATCTATGGATTCTGTACAAAAGTTTGCTAAGAAATATTTAAAGAAAAATTATCCACTTCATTTACTTATTTTAAATGGTACGTTGAGTTTTTACTTAATTTTTGAATTCTTGAATATGATAAAAATTGAATTTAAAATTGTGTAATTATTGTATTTTTGAAATGAAAAATGTATTTAATTAAATGACATAATGTTTCTTCAATAACAAAGTAATTCCAAATGATGAAAAATACTCATGTTTGACTTGTCTTTTTAGACACCTGTTGTTATTGTTTCTGTTGTCAGAACTGCTACAGGAACATTTACTCAATGGCTGGATGGCCAAGCAGTTAAGTTGGTAGCCTATTGCCTGAGAGATTCAGGATTGAATCTGGACAGGTCAAAAAACCTAGGAATTTTTCAGGTGTGGTCTGTCTGGATATGTCAGGCCCCATCCTTCACTCAGTTGCTCCATTATGGGCATGGCCGAACCTATAAGGAATTGCTAAAAAGATTCTTTTAGTGCCTACTGGGTAGAGAGTGTTTAAAAAAAGTAACATAAAAAGATACTTGGGTGATATACAAAATGGCACAGTTTAATTGTTTAAGTAGAATGGAATTGAAAATATATCTTAAATTTTTTAAGATATATTTTTTTCTAATGATAACTCTAATGTACTGTACCATTCACAGCCAAATATCAAATGGTAATCTGCCAACCAATCAAATTTTGCTAAAAATGGACCAAATATTTAAACTCGGCATACTCAAAAAGCACTTAAAACATATTTTGTGTTGCTTGGTAACCTTATATTATGTAATTTTCCTATTTGAATGCCTCCATAACGCTGGTCCTATAGAAAGAAAGGGCTGCTATGAAAGAGTCGAAGTTAATTTGACCAAAAATAATCTTTCACCTCCTGCTGGAAGAGAGGATGGTCAACAACTACTAATTTTTACTGGTCTACTATTACTATTTGAAAAGTGATCCGTGTTGGATGGATTGTGATGGCCTTGCATATGATCAAAGTTGCTAATGTCCAAGAGACTTCATATAAGATTTGTTTAAATTGCTTTTAAACTCTATAGAGAATAATTGCTTTAAGTGATGATAAAGAATTAAAGTTATTTATAAATGATTTGAAAGATCATAATTTCAAAAATATATGTAGTAACTCCCATTTTAACAAGATTATCAGAATAACTAGAATCTACAGGGAAGGTATGTTTTTGTAAATAGCGAGCTTATAGAAATGTTTTAGAATTAGTTTGGTTTATTTGGCTAAGGCAATGTGACATGTGGGCAATCTTTCAAGGGAGAAGCTTTTCAGGAGGACTTTTATGGGAAACTGGCTGCTATTTAAATGTTACTAACATGAAGAAAACCCAGAAAACACTACATGGCCAAATTATTGATGATGCATGAACCCACAACTAGTGTTCAGTGGTTTATCTAGTCAGCTACTGGTGGGCACTTATTAGAATTAAGAAAATACCTTTTCAAATGGTAATGGTAGACCAGTAGAAATTAGTAGTATCATCCTCTCTTCCAGCAGGAGGAGAAAGACTACTTTTGGTCAAAACTAACTTCAATCCCCTTCTGCAACAGGCCCTTCTTTTTATGAACAAGCAGTATGGTGGCATTCAAATAGGAAAATTACATAACACAAAGTTACCAGTGAGCACAAAATATGTTTCAAGAGATTTTTGAGGGTGCAGAGTATTGCACTTTTGCATTAATTTACATATGCAGTGCATATGTTTTGTTTATTTTAAGTGGATGAGCAGAAGATTCCATACTTATTTTCATGGCATTGTATGATTCCAAACTTTTTCACGATGAGTTTGTTATTTTTGTCCTAAGTAAATTTTTATTTTGCATTTAACTGCCATTTATTTGTTTAGGTTTTGCATATAGGAATATAGTTTTTACCAGTTCATTTCTGTAACAGCATACATGAAATTGCAGTAATAACACGAGAGAATTGTTAACACCAGATAATGTGAGTGGTGATTCCAAACTTGTTTCCAGGAATAGAATATTTAGATGCAACTTGAGGTAGTCATCAAAACTAAAACTTCATTATTAAGCAAAATTTCTCATCAAATATTTAAGAATGAATCAGAAAAATACAGAAATGCTAACAGACATTAAAACTTACTAATGCCTAACCTTTCATACATCTCCACGAATGAATATTTATCATAAATGTCTTTGTCCTCTTTTAGGGAACTGTTTCAATCTATTATTGAATGTTGGCTGAGACTTTTTAAATTTGGAATGTTTTATTAATTCCAATGTCTTCCAATGTCATATTGTTTGAATAGATTATAACATTTGTCTTACACTGATAAAGTTAACCAATGATACTATTAGTGATAAAAATTAAAGAATAGTAAGATGTAAATATTTAACATAATGACCACAAAATAGTATACGATATGCATGGAAATGTAATATTCAACTGGAATTCAAGGATTTATTTTTACACTTAAGGGGATTACTGACTAATGCATGCCAAGCATCAAACAGCACATCAGATTCCTTAGGATTAATGCAACTTCCATTGAAAGTTTTGTTAAATATTTCCCAAGACTAAAGTTTTGAGTTTGTATTTTTTATTTATATAATTTATGTGATGTAAACCTAATAATTTCTGTATGGAACATCGTTTAAACATTTAAAAATCAGAATGCAGCGAAGTTCGAAACTTAGAAGGATAGAACTGTTTTTTGTTTTTTGTGCATTCATTCCTGATGAGGGCCTCTAACAGACGGTTGAAAACATTTAAACACTAAAATTTCTTTGTTTATTATATGCTGGAATTTACATTTAGGTGTCAGTTAGTTGATCAAATACCTGTTTTATTAGCCTTGCTTCTTTCCAATTAACTGACATTGCAAGAAGTGTGAGAAAAGTGTGGTGTTAGTAATTGGTTCCAGCTTCTGTAAAGTGATAAAAATAAATGACTGCAAAAAACTGTTAATCTTAAATAAACTACCATCACAATAACCAAAAACCAGCAGAAATTTGAAGATAATGGCTGCATCACTTGCAGCCATTAACTTCAAAGATGAAGATTCATTCCTTTAGCTTGGAAGATCTACTTCTCATCATAATTGCGTGGCCTACAAGACTGTCAAGGTGCAAAGTCTGCCAACAAATAAGCCTCTGTATTTTGAATTGAGGCATTCTTGTCTTATGCAATTTGGATTTAGAACGTTAAGATCCTGAAGATGTTCATTTAATATGGAGGAAAACGTTTTCTAATGTGAGTTCTTTACCATTTCTGCAGGTTTTTGGTTTTTTGTGATGGTAGTTTACATAAAGTGATCAAATGAAATCAAACTTTGGAATGTAAATTGCTTTTAAGAGAAATAAACTTAATACAACTTTTAATTCAATAATTATTTTAAAATTTATTATTTATCTTTCGTTAGAGATTTGATAGATTGTTTCATCAGAAAACGTACTAATTTAATTAATTTTTTGAACATAGATTTAATAACTTATAACAGTTATTGACAAGACTATGTCTTGTTTATAAAATTGTACTGCCTGCTGGGTTTCCAGCTTAGAGGTATGAAGGTGTACATGTCAGGAGATGCAATTTAGCACAGAGTATTAGGTGCCTAAATCAAGTGCACATTAAAAAAACCAGACTTGTAGATACACGAAGGACTGAGAACCGAGTCAAAATAAAATGCGAAATGGCGACACACTCTACAAACAGGCAAACCAAAGTCGGGTGGTGAGAGTACCACCCACAGTAGTTCTAGGAAGTGGACTCTTACCCTAGGACTGAACATATAGTATTTTCTTTGTTAAATAAAATTTGTAATCTATTTTGTAAATTTGGGAGTGCTTCAAATATGACATTAAAACAGGGCTTTATGTCATTACAAATAGGTTCTTTAACATTATCTAGTATAGTAAAATTGGGGACCAATAAAAATTTGACATTATATTAGGGTTGTCATTACATCTGATGACGTTATAATCGGGTTAAACTGTATATTGTTTGTGCAAAATAAAAAGTAATTTCGGACGATACAATAGCCACAATTATTTTTTTCAAAAACGGGAAATTTTTGTTATGCATCAACAAAAATTCAGCCTGGACCAACATGCAATGGAGAGAAATTTCGAAATTGGACAGGTTAATTTCATCGAAAATGCATTGTGGATGACCTCGTGGTCTTGGCTGGCAAAGTTTGAATGATGGCACCCAAAAGCAGTGACCCCAAAGAAGATTGGAGAATGAAAACGAGACCCGGCTTGAGTGTCAAAGTGATTCCACTTAGTAGTGAGTCTCTGAGACATAGTCTTGTCCCAAATACAGTTTTGCCATTTTACTTGTATAATACAAGGATGGATCAAATATAAACGGTAATTTTTTTAGACATTTATTGATTAATAATATACACAAGTGAAAACTTTAGTTCTTCTCTACATATCCTCCTGCAAGCTCTACACACTTTTGCCAATGATTTGAAAGCTTCAATATCCCTCTCTCATAAAAAGATTGAGGGCAAGTTATGAGTCAATTGCGCACGTGCTCCTCGACTTCTTCATTGCTTTTGAATCGTTGTCCTCCAAGTGATTCCTTCAAGGCTGCAAACAAAAAATAGTCACAGGGGACAAGTCTGGACTATAAGGAGGGTGTTTGAGAATTTCCCTGCCCATTTCAACCTGATCTGTTTTTGATTTCCGGTCAACAACCTCAGAACCCATCGGGCATTAATTTTTCTGAAGCCAAGATGATCAGTGATAACGGATTGAACACTCCCTAGCTGATACCCACTTCTGATGAATTTCTTCAATAGTTAACAAGCAATCACATTCAATAAGCTTTTGAACGCACGGATGTTGTCATCTATAAGGCTTGTCCTTGGGCGTTGATCATGACCTTCATTTTTGACACGTTCTCGCCCACCCTTAAATTCTCTGGCCCATGTATACACATGATTCTGAAGGCACAGTTTGGGGACAGTACATTGTCTCAATCGGCTAAAAATTTCCAAGGGTTTAATGCCCTCATTAGTTAAAAACTTTACAATGATATGTTGTGCAACAGACAAATGTACCTTTTGCTCGGTCATGGCTATATTGACGACAGAACCGAGCACGCTTGTTAACCAAGCCAGTTCTCCCACTCCTCACAAACCAAATATCAGCTGCACTACATCATCTAGCTAGGAATTGCATGGTAAGCAGAATAGCAAAGTTACTGTTTATATTTGATCCACCCTCATATATAAGAGGACAGTTGTGTACTGTTGAAAGTAATTGCATGATAAATTATTTTTATGTAATGGTGACAGACAGTACTGTACATTATTTATTTTTCTTATAATATAACATTTACTTAAAATGAAAATATTTTATGTAAATCTGAATTATATTAGAATAGATATTTTGTAATAATTTTCTCTTCCATATGTAGCTGGAATAATGTTTGCTCCATATGAAATAACTGAAAATGGCTACGAGAAACATTTTGCCGTTAATTACTTAGGTCACTGTTTGCTAACTAAACTCTTGTTTAAAAAACTCAAAGCATCTGGTTCAGAAGAAAAATTTGCAAGAATTATTAGTGTGTCCTCCAGTTGTCATTTTGTAGGAAAAATTAACTTTGATGATATTCAAAGCAGGTAAGATATAAAAAGATTGAGTTGTAATTTTACATAGTCTTATTTTTAATAATATACTCTTTTATATTACAAATAATTATACTTAGTGTGTTCACAAAGCAACTTCTGATCAAGGTGTTAGTAAAAACTGGTCCTCACTTCTCAGGTGTTATGGTATGATGACAGGTACAAATGCCATACTTTCACATATTTCACGATGTACAATGAGGGGGACATTTGTCCCAAACTGTGGGAAGGAGTATACAGGAATATTTTATCGGGTGAAGGCAGATCATGAAAATATGGGAAGTATTGGAAGTGTAGTGTGTATATTTAACATCTTGTTACTGCAATAACCAAGTGATGAAAGTCAGAGTTTTGCAAGGCATATATATGTATCTTTATATTGTATTTGATAGATATTTAATCATTTTATATTTTATTCGTATACAAAAATACAGTAGTATGATATAGAGGGGTATAAGATTGAACATTAATCTTTGTTTATACATGACAATAATTGTAAAAATAAGTAGTTAACAAGACTTTATTTTATTTTGAACAGTCAAGTGTATTCGCCTTATTTTTGTTATGCTCAATCAAAAGTTGCTCAAGTTATGTTTACGTACTCTTTGCAACGTTATATCTCATCACAGAATGGCTGCATCACCGTGAACAGTCTTCATCCTGGCGTTGTTTATACCAATCTGTATCAATATGTTTTTTGGGTAAATAAATGGACTGCATTTCTTTTTAGGGTAAGTCAATATTTTGTAATATTTAAAATGAAAACAAAAGTTAGGAGCAATTCCATCTTATTAAATAAACATCAAAGCTTTGCTTTTCTAGAGTTAGCAGAAAATAACATATTCTCACTCTTAGTCTATATCAATTAGACACATATATATGAGGGTTTATCACACCAGTGTGATAAACCCTCATATATATGTGTCTAATTGATATAGACTAAGAGTAAACAACGTTAAGGGCTAAAAGCAATTAATTATTCAATTAAACATATTCTCACATAATAAAACCAAGCACTTTTTGGCTATAAACATCCATCATCTGGAGTATATCTCCCTTAAACCTATTCTTCTAATGTAGTATTCTAAATAATTTGAAATTTAATGTTTATCTTTTTTAAGCAGACAACTTTTCACTATTTGCTGTCACTATGGATTAAAGTGTAGCAGTTTTTTAATTTATAGATTTTATACCTTATAATTTTTAAAACAAACCATATTTATTCTAAGTCACTAATGTGTTTGCATATATACATATATATAAAGTCTTATATACTGTATAGTATAACATTATAAGAAATATTCCTTTTAATCTTATATTAATACATACCATATTTTATTCAAAATCAGTATTGAAAAAAAATGGGCTTTATATTTTTAAAATAAAAAATGTAAAAAATTACAGAATATATTAATATACAGATTATAATCAATTTGAATTTTATAATAATAGTATCACTTGCATTTTTATATTTGAAGTCTGCAAGGCGGCTGCATTGTAAGATGTCGACTTACTGTCTTTAGGGATACGGATTTGATTTTTGTGATTTGTATGAACTGGGACATCATTCCCATTCCCAATTCTTGCTGGTTGACTCTGTCTTAGGTCAGGTTCATCAGTGATGAGCATTACTGAGGCTGACCAAAAGATGTATAGTTTGCTGGAGTCTTGTATTAATCAGTAAATTAGGTTTGAGAAAAACAGTTTTACAGATATAATTTTCAACATATAGGAAATAAAAATACTCCCTAAAGGAGAATCCAGTTTTTAGTGGAATTGAGGCAGACGTAAGCAGAAAGACTATCAACCAATGAAAAATATTATATTATCTATATTCTAATTAAATTACCATTATTATATTTTTTTTATTGACAAAGTATTATCAGATTACAAGGGAGAATGGTTGATGGCCAAATGTCTGAGCAGTTAGGGTGGCAGCCTACTGCTCTGGAGAACCTGGGATCAAATCCAAAAAGTTGAAAAACTCAAGGAATTTTGGGGGCTGGTCCACCTGAATATGTTAGGTTTCATCCCTCACCACCTGGCCACCTCATTGTGGGACTTGCCAAATTCATAATGGGCTTGTTAAAAAAGGCCCTCTTAACAAATGCAAATAGGTGGGGTGTCAGGGGAGCTAATACAGTGAAAACTGCTTAGGCGACCACCTGCATTCGTCGGGCACCTGGCAAAACGGGCAAAAATTTCTGGCACGGAATAGTTTATCCATAGAGCGTCTAAACTAGATGAAAAATTTTTGAAAGATCTTCAAAAGAAATATCCAGATTTGATTAGTAAGTAATGTAAAGTTGATTTTTATTAAAATATATCTTGATTAGGTGATTATAAATAAATTATAATATATATTGGTAACATTTTATAAATAATTTGCATGGAAAATGAATCAAAATGCACACAGATAAAGTTCAGTGTTGATGAAGGAATTTGTTAAATGATTTCTACTTTTCCTGACTCTGTTATATATAACAGAGAAAGTATGGCAATCGGTCAAAAAAATGAATCCCAAGATTTTTACATTTTTAGACTTGAGACCTTGAAATGTCAAGAAATGCAAAAAAATTTGGGTTTTTTTTTCTGTGTGTGGTGTGGGGGACATGATATTGTATAATTTCTTTGAAGCTTAAAAACTCCTGTGCTTTTTGTCAAAAATTTCTGAAATTTGCAGGAAGGTTTGTGTATTTTGGGGATTGATGTTCTCAAATTTTGGTGGTTAAAGGTCAGTAGGATGGGGAGATAAAGGTGAGTCGTGTGTTGTATCAAGTAGGGTCAGACTTAATGACGATTTTACTCATTATTAGCATTTACAAATTTTAATAAAATCCGTTCTTACGCTCAAAATTAAGCTTTTTGCCATTTTATAATAATAAAGAAATATAAAAAGTTTCTTAAATAAAATATAACAAATTTTAAATATTGCAGGAAAGTTAAGCAGCTGAATATTTTTTAGTATGTAATTATATCTAATCAAAAAAGTCATATCCATGTTTTAATTTAAATTAAAGCATTTAAGGATTTTTATAATACTATTAAATATTTATTTGTTCCATTGCAACAATTTAAAAAAGTAATTTAATATTTTAGGCATTTGGCATTTGGACTTATCATCTATGGATTCTGTACAAAAGTTTGCTAAGAAATATTTAAAGAAAAATTATCCACTTCATTTACTTATTTTAAATGGTACGTTGAGTTTTTACTTAATTTTTGAATTCTTGAATATGATAAAAATTGAATTTAAAATTGTGTAATTATTGTATTTTTGAAATGAAAAATGTATTTAATTAAATGACATAATGTTTCTTCAATAACAAAGTAATTCCAAATGATGAAAAATACTCATGTTTGACTTGTCTTTTTAGACACCTGTTGTTATTGTTTCTGTTGTCAGAACTGCTACAGGAACATTTACTCAATGGCTGGATGGCCAAGCAGTTAAGTTGGTAGCCTATTGCCTGAGAGATTCAGGATTGAATCTGGACAGGTCAAAAAACCTAGGAATTTTTCAGGTGTGGTCTGTCTGGATATGTCAGGCCCCATCCTTCACTCAGTTGCTCCATTATGGGCATGGCCGAACCTATAAGGAATTGCTAAAAAGATTCTTTTAGTGCCTACTGGGTAGAGAGTGTTTAAAAAAAGTAACATAAAAAGATACTTGGGTGATATACAAAATGGCACAGTTTAATTGTTTAAGTAGAATGGAATTGAAAATATATCTTAAATTTTTTAAGATATATTTTTTTCTAATGATAACTCTAATGTACTGTACCATTCACAGCCAAATATCAAATGGTAATCTGCCAACCAATCAAATTTTGCTAAAAATGGACCAAATATTTAAACTCGGCATACTCAAAAAGCACTTAAAACATATTTTGTGCTGCTCGGTAACCTTATATTATGTAATTTTCCTATTTGAATGCCTCCATAACGCTGGTCCTATAGAAAGAAAGGGCTGCTATGAAAGAGTCGAAGTTAATTTGACCAAAAATAATCTTTCACCTCCTGCTGGAAGAGAGGATGGTCAACAACTACTAATTTTTACTGGTCTACTATTACTATTTGAAAAGTGATCCGTGTTGGATGGATTGTGATGGCCTTGCATATGATCAAAGTTGCTAATGTCCAAGAGACTTCATATAAGATTTGTTTAAATTGCTTTTAAACTCTATAGAGAATAATTGCTTTAAGTGATGATAAAGAATTAAAGTTATTTATAAATGATTTGAAAGATCATAATTTCAAAAATATATGTAGTAACTCCCATTTTAACAAGATTATCAGAATAACTAGAATCTACAGGGAAGGTATGTTTTTGTAAATAGTGAGCTTATAGAAATGTTTTAGAATTAGTTTGGTTTATTTGGCTAAGGCAATGTGACATGTGGGCAATCTTTCAAGGGAGAAGCTTTTCAGGAGGACTTTTATGGGAAACTGGCTGCTATTTAAATGTTACTAACATGAAGAAAACCCAGAAAACACTACATGGCCAAATTATTGATGATGCATGAACCCACAACTAGTGTTCAGTGGTTTATCTAGTCAGCTACTGGTGGGCACTTATTAGAATTAAGAAAATACCTTTTCAAATGGTAATGGTAGACCAGTAGAAATTAGTAGTATCATCNGGAGAAATCATAGATCTTCTTGATCTATAAGTTATAGTTGGCTTATTTGGGCCCCCTCCACCTGGAGTCAGGGCCCCGCTGTCCGTATACCTACTACACGTAGGTATTGTCTGTGTATCCTACATTATTGTGTGAGCTATTACAGGTTTAGTAGTGTGGACCAAAGTGCAGTACAGGCTGCACAAACAAAAGTTATGCCAAGTTAGTGAGCTGGGCCGGGGTGCGGACGGGAGTCCGAATGATGCATCATAGGGCCCAGCTATGACGTCCCTGTCTACCGCATCAGGTACCGACCAGTCGATGAACAAGGCATAGTCTCTTTAAACCCTGTAGTGCCAATAGGCGGGGCAGGGTAAAGAGTTCCTTATGAGACGGGGTGGGCCCGCCCCTGTCGCCCCCACTACGGTACGCCACTGAAAAAAGAAAGTGTGCATTATAATCGAGAAAACGCGAGTATTGTATTAATCTTTAAAATATTGGTATTAAATCTGTCTTATAATATGACGATTCCTGTAAATCGGGTTATCAGATAAAAATAAAATAAAATACAATACCAATATAGCCCTATCGTTGAAAAAATTTGCTTATTTTTGCTCGCCTCAAGTTTTGCTTAGTAGTAATGGCTAAAATGTGCGCAAAATACGTACGGAAATACAGTATTACACCACCACCTGTATTGGACGACCACCTGCCTAAAAGACCACTTTTTGAAGGAACCGTGGGTAGTCGCCATAGACAGGTTTTACTGTATTGTATGCTGAAGGCCTAACATTGCAGCTAGGCCAGTGCGTGTGAACCTACTGACACAACTTTGTAGCTTTGTTATGTAAGAGATGTCTGAGGGTTGACATTGTGTGTCTATTATATATTAATGTAATATACTGACATAGGTGGCGCTTTGCATAATGACAATTGCCTTGCTTTTATCTGCTTTAACCAATGTGCTTTTATCTGCTCTAGGCCTTCAGCATACAGTAGTTAGCTCTCCTGACACTCCCCACCTATTTGCATTTGATAAAATGCACAAACCCGGTCAACAATTAAGGTCCTATTAGTGCCCACAGGACAGAAAGAGTTCAGAAAAGGGGAAGCATAATAATATTTAATAACAGCAACAAAAAGCATTGTACAATTTATAAACAATATTATAATTACAAACACAAAACAACCTTCGAAATTCATTTCTTTGCAGTTACTAAATAGCATCAATACAACATTTCTATCTTAAATTATTAATTAATTATATCACTAACTTTTATTATATGATACAAATCAAAATCTTTGTTTGCAGCAATAATATGAGGAATTGCAAATTAATTAAATTATTACTAAAATTATTAATTATATAATTTTTACTGTCTAACTTCTGTTTTTATGAAATTTAGATTCCAGAAGAAGGAGCTCAGACTGTACTTCATGCAGCTCTGTCACCAGAATTAGAGAAAATTGGTGGGAAGTATTTAGAAGAGTGTACCATTACAAACTCTAATGCTTATTCTTTATCGGAAAAACATCAAGAACTTCTTTGGAATTTGACTTGGAAATTATTAAAACCGTGGATTGATATGTGAATATTTAAAGAATTGTGTTTGATTTCCAGTTTCATGACCAAAAAACGTTGCTATTTATCAGTGAAATCTGATGTATCAAAGGCCAAATCCAATGGATCTCTTGAAACAATTTATTTTTCTACAAAAAATGTCATGATAAAAGCATTTTGTATTCTCTATATTTTTAAATTATAATTACATCAAGTAATTATTAAAGAAATGTGTAATGTGTAATTAGAGCATACACTACTTGGTCTTTTTCTTGTTTCATCCAAAGTACTGTAGCCCCTNATGGTGACAGACAGTACTGTACATTATTTATTTTTCTTATAATATAACATTTACTTAAAATGAAAATATTTTATGTAAATCTGAATTATATTAGAATAGATATTTTGTAATAATTTTCTCTTCCATATGTAGCTGGAATAATGTTTGCTCCATATGAAATAACTGAAAATGGCTACGAGAAACATTTTGCCGTTAATTACTTAGGTCACTGTTTGCTAACTAAACTCTTGTTTAAAAAACTCAAAGCATCTGGTTCAGAAGAAAAATTTGCAAGAATTATTAGTGTGTCCTCCAGTTGTCATTTTGTAGGAAAAATTAACTTTGATGATATTCAAAGCAGGTAAGATATAAAAAGATTGAGTTGTAATTTTACATAGTCTTATTTTTAATAATATACTCTTTTATATTACAAATAATTATACTTAGTGTGTTCACAAAGCAACTTCTGATCAAGGTGTTAGTAAAAACTGGTCCTCACTTCTCAGGTGTTATGGTATGATGACAGGTACAAATGCCATACTTTCACATATTTCACGATGTACAATGAGGGGGACATTTGTCCCAAACTGTGGGAAGGAGTATACAGGAATATTTTATCGGGTGAAGGCAGATCATGAAAATATGGGAAGTATTGGAAGTGTAGTGTGTATATTTAACATCTTGTTACTGCAATAACCAAGTGATGAAAGTCAGAGTTTTGCAAGGCATATATATGTATCTTTATATTGTATTTGATAGATATTTAATCATTTTATATTTTATTCGTATACAAAAATACAGTAGTATGATATAGAGGGGTATAAGATTGAACATTAATCTTTGTTTATACATGACAATAATTGTAAAAATAAGTAGTTAACAAGACTTTATTTTATTTTGAACAGTCAAGTGTATTCGCCTTATTTTTGTTATGCTCAATCAAAAGTTGCTCAAGTTATGTTTACGTACTCTTTGCAACGTTATATCTCATCACAGAATGGCTGCATCACCGTGAACAGTCTTCATCCTGGCGTTGTTTATACCAATCTGTATCAATATGTTTTTTGGGTAAATAAATGGACTGCATTTCTTTTTAGGGTAAGTCAATATTTTGTAATATTTAAAATGAAAACAAAAGTTAGGAGCAATTCCATCTTATTAAATAAACATCAAAGCTTTGCTTTTCTAGAGTTAGCAGAAAATAACATATTCTCACTCTTAGTCTATATCAATTAGACACATATATATGAGGGTTTATCACACCAGTGTGATAAACCCTCATATATATGTGTCTAATTGATATAGACTAAGAGTAAACAACGTTAAGGGCTAAAAGCAATTAATTATTCAATTAAACATATTCTCACATAATAAAACCAAGCACTTTTTGGCTATTAACATCCATCATCTGGAGTATATCTCCCTTAAACCTATTCTTCTAATGTAGTATTCTAAATAATTTGAAATTTAATGTTTATCTTTTTTAAGCAGACAACTTTTCACTATTTGCTGTCACTATGGATTAAAGTGTAGCAGTTTTTTAATTTATAGATTTTATACCTTATAATTTTTAAAACAAACCATATTTATTCTAAGTCACTAATGTGTTTGCATATATACATATATATAAAGTCTTATATACTGTATAGTATAACATTATAAGAAATATTCCTTTTAATCTTATATTAATACATACCATATTTTATTCAAAATCAGTATTGAAAAAAAATGGGCTTTATATTTTTAAAATAAAAAATGTAAAAAATTACAGAATATATTAATATACAGATTATAATCAATTTGAATTTTATAATAATAGTATCACTTGCATTTTTATATTTGAAGTCTGCAAGGCGGCTGCATTGTAAGATGTCGACTTACTGTCTTTAGGGATACGGATTTGATTTTTGTGATTTGTATGAACTGGGACATCATTCCCATTCCCAATTCTTGCTGGTTGACTCTGTCTTAGGTCAGGTTCATCAGTGATGAGCATTACTGAGGCTGACCAAAAGATGTATAGTTTGCTGGAGTCTTGTATTAATCAGTAAATTAGGTTTGAGAAAAACAGTTTTACAGATATAATTTTCAACATATAGGAAATAAAAATACTCCCTAAAGGAGAATCCAGTTTTTAGTGGAATTGAGGCAGACGTAAGCAGAAAGACTATCAACCAATGAAAAATATTATATTATCTATATTCTAATTAAATTACCATTATTATATTTTTTTTATTGACAAAGTATTATCAGATTACAAGGGAGAATGGTTGATGACCAAATGTCTGAGCAGTTAGGGTGGCAGCCTACTGCTCTGGAGAACCTGGGATCAAATCCAAAAAGTTGAAAAACTCAAGGAATTTTGGGGGCTGGTCCACCTGAATATGTTAGGTTTCATCCCTCACCACCTGGCCACCTCATTGTGGGACTTGCCAAATTCATAATGGGCTTGTTAAAAAAGGCCCTCTTAACAAATGCAAATAGGTGGGGTGTCAGGGGAGCTAATACAGTGAAAACTGCTTAGGCGACCACCTGCATTCGTCGGGCACCTGGCAAAACGGGCAAAAATTTCTGGCACGGAATAGTTTATCCATAGAGTCTTCGTATAAGTTACCTGTATTAAACGACCACCTTGTAACGCGACCGCGGGCATCGATTTTTGGTCCGAAACAACATACAACACCTATAATAAGCGACCACTTTCGCGAATGTATCTGGTCTAAACTATTGTAAGAACCCATCTCAACAACGTTTCCACCTCCTAATATAATGAATTAGTCTAAACTCTCGTTCGAACCCATCCCGGGCACTTCTCCCACCCTCGAAATTAGGTGCAGGTGTTAATAAATTAGTCTAGCAACANTCGAATATGTATATGAATATAATTATATAAGAAGTTAATTTATTATATTTAACAAGAGATGGCAGCAAGATGGCCTGTCTCATACCAAATTGCTTAGTAATCATTTAGTCTTATAGCCTGATAAAGAATCTGGCTATTCATTTGATATATATCATGATCTGTAGATAACTGTATGGTCACACCACTTCCTTTGTTTGTCTAAGTAAAAACTGTAAGAGTCCACTTTTTGCTGCTTTAGAGCTCTGATTGCATGTTACCAATTTTTCTAATAATGTGGGGAAAAAGACATGTTATCTGTTATATAGCATGGTTTCTGCCATTTTTTCACAGTAACTTAACTAAAATGAATACAGATTACTAAGGTAAGTAAATATTTGTATCTAAAAGTATAAATAATGTAAATTTATACTGTATTTTATTTTATTTGAAATTGAGAATAATGCCCAAATATTTTGTACCTGGTTGTAAGGTTGCACTGTATAAAAAAGTGATGAAAAACATGAAAAAAAACAATTTTTTAAATTAAAGCCAAAGATTATTCAATTGATTATTACTGAAGTAGATAAGTTTAATACTTGTACATCAGGCAGCTGTTCTGAAACAGATAATGAAAGAATCTCAGTTATTGTAAGTTTGTTGGAAATATAGTTGTTCAGGATGATATTTCCACAGTTCTCAATTTTTTCAAGTTGCAATTTAGGCTTTGTCTGATGCACAAAAATAGGAGGCATTATGAAACTGATTTCATCACAATGTGCTCAATTTTGCATTCAATATCTCCATGTGCATCTGAGAAGCTGTAAAACGTTTCTGTTGCCGCATTCTAGTACCATCAAAAGTGTCTGTTCACAGCTAACTTGCAATCCAAGTATCAAATATAAAAATGAGTGTTTTATACAGTACTTCCGTGACAAAGCTGAAACATTTGATGTTCATGTAACATCATGATAAAAGCAACATGTTACATGATGTTCCATGATAAAAGCATGATGTTACTTCAATCAATTCTTATGATTGATGAAATATACATTAAACAATGGTGGAAATACTGTCAGTTTAGCAAGAATAGTAATTATGTTGCTATGACAGCATATGTATTTATGATACAATGCATTTTATCCCCAAAAAGTTGTTCATATATACTACCAGTAAATAAGCTTAATAGTAGATGTCTTGTACACTGTTACTAAAGATGTTATCATTGCTCTAAAATCAATTGGCTTTAATGTGGTGTGTGTTGTAAGTGATGATAATGCCTTGAATTGTAAAGTTCTTTCAAACTCTTGCGACACTGTTGGTTTGCTACAGTTAAGTAATTACTGTATTGATACTCACCAAATTTTCTAGACTGAAAGTAGATTTTGTCAATACAAACAGCTGGCAGGTAGTATCATGTTTCTATTCAGAAGTTGGGGAAAAAATCACTTATCATCAACACTTGAATTAAAAATTAGTTACAACAAAGAGAATTACCATTATTGAAATACCAGATGGAGAACTGAAAGATGATCTGGATTACTGTCAGACCAGATGTTTATTTTAATAATCTGAATGTGACAGAGATTGAGGTGAATAGTATTGATATTTGTGTTGTAACATTTATAACAGGTTATTGCTGTCATTCCTTAATCAAAAACTGAAATGCAATGTGTGTCAAGACTTTTTATTTATGGATGGATTAAACTGCCTCATACGACAGTAGTTTAATTTAGTGTGGGGAAGTTTGAAATATCCAAAACAAATCCCCATATTAATTACTACTTACACATATATAATTCTTTAAAAAAATGTTCGACAAAGATAACGAATCAAAATTTATGCAGCTGAATAATCAATATTTAACATACATTATCATGCAAATAATTTCTTCAAACCATGCTTTTCTTATTCTTCATTCTTGTGAAAAGCATACAACAAGTTAAATGCCACTGACAGAAATGGCGTATTACCCCAATTTTACATGCCGTGACCATAGTTATTTATAGATCGTGGTATATATATTATATATATGAAACATCACTAGAGCAATCTCTTTATTTATTTATTTTTTTATGAGGAAGTCATGACAGCTAGAAAAACTTCGCTGCCGATAGATACATTACATTTGCTTTCATGTAAAGAAAGTTTTGTTTGGTTTGATACAATACATCAACGCAGTAAAAAAAACTTGGGCTATTCAGTTCATTCGGGGCACAATAGGAAATAAGGTAATATGGCAAAGGATTACCGAACAATTAGTGCGTGCTTTCAAAATGTCGGAAAAGTAATACGAAGTTTGGCCATTGCTCCGAGAAAGAATATTATAAATTATCAGTGGCGTGCCGTCCTTGGAAGAGGTGGAAGCGCCGCTTCCCTTGTATTTTCTAAAATATAAATACATATTGCGCGATTATTTCCATATTTTAACGTATTTTGAATTAATTAAAATTAATATTTTATTATAACCGTATTATGTATCTTATTACAAATTTGCGATTTATGTATCCGTTGTCATAAAAATTTCTTTCCACTTGTTTTCCATGACTACAAATATTCAAGTGCAAAGTAACCGGTTTCAACTTATTTCTACTCAAGAAGTAAAGTAGTTGAAATTAAACCTTTTGCCATTTTATAATAATTAAAAATATGAAAAGTTTATATAACAAAATCTCATAACAGATGGCGCCATACACAATTTTATTTATTATAATTAAAAATATAAAAGCTATTTTCTAAATAAAATCTCTCAACAGCCGAGAAAGTTACGCAACTCTTTGCTATTGATAGATTTTTTTAATAAAAAACAGTCACATTTTTTGAAACGAACGATTTTTTTTCTCAGTTTCAATAACAATTATAGAAAATCTGGCTTCTAACCCCTTGTGAAGAATGGAAACCGAAGGCAGACGGTGGTAGGGAGTCTGTCGATCCCAATCCGTCGTCACTCGGGGGATAGAAACGTGAAAAATGCAGATATTTAGCCTTAAAATTCAAAAAGAATCCATGACGTCAATCGCATTCGAATTCGTTGCGAGCTTTCTAATCTCGCAACAATTGCCGTTTCTATGGAAACGCGTATTGTTGCAACACGATTTTGCGTCAGTTTGCACGTTTTTCGCTTGCCGGACGAACGTGTGCGCTCTTTGCTGTGGTTTCTGCTGTGTTTTTTGCCCTTTTTACGTGGTTTTAAGAAGACTTGTGGACGCCGACATTACACCAAGTAAGATTTTAATTAGAATTTAGTTAGCTGTAAGATTTTATTTTCGTTTCCTTTAGTCCAATTTTCGGAGACGACATCGGGCGACTCGGACTTTGCATATTTGCGTTTAAAACTGCCGTCGCTTGTGTTTTTCGTTTGAATTACCACCCGAAACGCACCTCTTTCGACTTTTAAACCAGCCGCCACATTGGAAAGCGACCGAAGCGCCGAAAACGACGGAGGCAAAGGATCAAGTATTTGTTCATTGGTTTATTTTCGTAATTAATTAATTTAGATTATACTGTATTTTATAAACACGGTCAAAGAATAAGGATTACTTGCAAATATCTTATTTATAGAAATTCAATTAAAACTTATTTAATACTAATTAGCTCTAAATACGAATTGCGTATCGTAATTTTAACTAAAATATACACTCGAAACCGGATGGACGGAGACGGCATTCTGAAGTATGAGATGTTTCTTCGACACATCTGGGACGTCAAAAATTTCGCCCTTTCACCTCCGACTTCTCCATTGAATCTATGTATTAGATACAACGCTTTTCAATGGCTTACTTTGCGAGAATTAAATTGTCTGCAGCTGTGCGACTTAAAACACAATCTAATACACTTAACAGTTATATATACAGGCTGGACACAGAGAATTCTTTTCCTTAAGCTGTTTGTCTCTTTCCACAATGCGGTCTTTTCTGAGTGCAGTCTATCTTCCACACTTACGTAACCCTCTTCAAATGCTTTGTGCAACTTAAACGTTCGTGTCCCGGCTGCGGACACGCCTTGTGTTTTCGTCGACTCTCGTACGGAATTTCTTCGCAAGAAAGTCTCTTAAATGCGATCATTGCGTTTTGGTGACGCACGTTAGGGTAAATTGCTCTAGAACTAGGGTTTCTCAAACGGGATTCCGGTTGTTTTTTTAACCCGGGAAATCCCGCAAATTAATTAAAAATTCACTTTTTTTCTTATTTTGTGTTAAGGTTGAGGAATTTTGCAAATAGAAAGCATAATTAACTCATTCACTGTCAGAATACATTTGTATTTATTAATTTTAAACCTATGTATTAGTTTTTTTAAATTTTTGCTCGTTATGGCATCTCAAAAATGGTCAATAATCAATATATACTGTAGCTTATTTGTGGCAGGACTATAAAAATTCTTTACTTGTCGGAACCTATAATATCTGGAATAATTGCGCTTACGCTGTCTTGAGTTTTAACCATGCCCAGTAGCTTCAATAAATGCCTGACGCCAGATTGTGCAAATTGGGCAAGGATACAAACGAGTACAAAGTCTGCAAGTATGAAGTTTTTCTTCATAAACCTGATTATTAAAGCCAAATGAATTGCCGAATTATCGAGCTCTAAGCTCGATGCCGCTATTAAAGCAGCCAAGGTAGACAAATCAAGAATACTAGAGAGCGAAAGAAGTACTACAATCTCGAAAACGAACTCGAAAGCNTCTCTTTATTTATTTATTTTTTTATGAGGAAGTCATGACAGCTAGAAAAACTTCGCTGCCGATAGATACATTACATTTGCTTTCATGTAAAGAAAGTTTTGTTTGGTTTGATACAATACATCAACGCAGTAAAAAAAACTTGGGCTATTCAGTTCATTCGGGGCACAATAGGAAATAAGGTAATATGGCAAAGGATTACCGAACAATTAGTGCGTGCTTTCAAAATGTCGGAAAAGTAATACGAAGTTTGGCCATTGCTCCGAGAAAGAATATTATAAATTATCAGTGGCGTGCCGTCCTTGGAAGAGGTGGAAGCGCCGCTTCCCTTGTATTTTCTAAAATATAAATACATATTGCGCGATTATTTCCATATTTTAACGTATTTTGAATTAATTAAAATTAATATTTTATTATAACCGTATTATGTATCTTATTACAAATTTGCGATTTATGTATCCGTTGTCATAAAAATTTCTTTCCACTTGTTTTCCATGACTACAAATATTCAAGTGCAAAGTAACCGGTTTCAACTTATTTCTACTCAAGAAGTAAAGTAGTTGAAATTAAACCTTTTGCCATTTTATAATAATTAAAAATATGAAAAGTTTATATAACAAAATCTCATAACAGATGGCGCCATACACAATTTTATTTATTATAATTAAAAATATAAAAGCTATTTTCTAAATAAAATCTCTCAACAGCCGAGAAAGTTACGCAACTCTTTGCTATTGATAGATTTTTTTAATAAAAAACAGTCACATTTTTTGAAACGAACGATTTTTTTTCTCAGTTTCAATAACAATTATAGAAAATCTGGCTTCTAACCCCTTGTGAAGAATGGAAACCGAAGGCAGACGGTGGTAGGGAGTCTGTCGATCCCAATCCGTCGTCACTCGGGGGATAGAAACGTGAAAAATGCAGATATTTAGCCTTAAAATTCAAAAAGAATCCATGACGTCAATCGCATTCGAATTCGTTGCGAGCTTTCTAATCTCGCAACAATTGCCGTTTCTATGGAAACGCGTATTGTTGCAACACGATTTTGCGTCAGTTTGCACGTTTTTCGCTTGCCGGACGAACGTGTGCGCTCTTTGCTGTGGTTTCTGCTGTGTTTTTTGCCCTTTTTACGTGGTTTTAAGAAGACTTGTGGACGCCGACATTACACCAAGTAAGATTTTAATTAGAATTTAGTTAGCTGTAAGATTTTATTTTCGTTTCCTTTAGTCCAATTTTCGGAGACGACATCGGGCGACTCGGACTTTGCATATTTGCGTTTAAAACTGCCGTCGCTTGTGTTTTTCGTTTGAATTACCACCCGAAACGCACCTCTTTCGACTTTTAAACCAGCCGCCACATTGGAAAGCGACCGAAGCGCCGAAAACGACGGAGGCAAAGGATCAAGTATTTGTTCATTGGTTTATTTTCGTAATTAATTAATTTAGATTATACTGTATTTTATAAACACGGTCAAAGAATAAGGATTACTTGCAAATATCTTATTTATAGAAATTCAATTAAAACTTATTTAATACTAATTAGCTCTAAATACGAATTGCGTATCGTAATTTTAACTAAAATATACACTCGAAACCGGATGGACGGAGACGGCATTCTGAAGTATGAGATGTTTCTTCGACACATCTGGGACGTCAAAAATTTCGCCCTTTCACCTCCGACTTCTCCATTGAATCTATGTATTAGATACAACGCTTTTCAATGGCTTACTTTGCGAGAATTAAATTGTCTGCAGCTGTGCGACTTAAAACACAATCTAATACACTTAACAGTTATATATACAGGCTGGACACAGAGAATTCTTTTCCTTAAGCTGTTTGTCTCTTTCCACAATGCGGTCTTTTCTGAGTGCAGTCTATCTTCCACACTTACGTAACCCTCTTCAAATGCTTTGTGCAACTTAAACGTTCGTGTCCCGGCTGCGGACACGCCTTGTGTTTTCGTCGACTCTCGTACGGAATTTCTTCGCAAGAAAGTCTCTTAAATGCGATCATTGCGTTTTGGTGACGCACGTTAGGGTAAATTGCTCTAGAACTAGGGTTTCTCAAACGGGATTCCGGTTGTTTTTTTAACCCGGGAAATCCCGCAAATTAATTAAAAATTCACTTTTTTTCTTATTTTGTGTTAAGGTTGAGGAATTTTGCAAATAGAAAGCATAATTAACTCATTCACTGTCAGAATACATTTGTATTTATTAATTTTAAACCTATGTATTAGTTTTTTTAAATTTTTGCTCGTTATGGCATCTCAAAAATGGTCAATAATCAATATATACTGTAGCTTATTTGTGGCAGGACTATAAAAATTCTTTACTTGTCGGAACCTATAATATCTGGAATAATTGCGCTTACGCTGTCTTGAGTTTTAACCATGCCCAGTAGCTTCAATAAATGCCTGACGCCAGATTGTGCAAATTGGGCAAGGATACAAACGAGTACAAAGTCTGCAAGTATGAAGTTTTTCTTCATAAACCTGATTATTAAAGCCAAATGAATTGCCGAATTATCGAGCTCTAAGCTCGATGCCGCTATTAAAGCAGCCAAGGTAGACAAATCAAGAATACTAGAGAGCGAAAGAAGTACTACAATCTCGAAAACGAACTCGAAAGC